>NC_088608.1:18295000-18595000 GCF_036013475.1 Columba livia
AATCAATTTGATGTAATTTTACGAATAAATATTTCTGATTTTATAATGCCTATGCAAAGGAGAGTCTTAGTTTCCTATTTAACTTGAGAGGAGTTTTGCCAATTAATGTTACCAGAAGTAAGGTCATATTAAATTATTGAAAAATATTAAGTAGGTTCACCACTGATGCAAAACACAAATTATATTTGGGATGAGTTCTGTTTAGTGTCTTGTCCTTGTTCATCACTGTCTGTAACAAAGTTTGTAACACAGTTGCAGATATGTCAATAGTTAAGAGAAAAATTAGCAGTATTTTCCCTATGTGTGATGAATATATTTAAAATACCAGTATATTAAGAATAACACAATCAAAATTCAGGCACCTTTGGGTAACTTTTGTGTTAATCAGCCATTTTAGGAACTCTTTGGTAGCCATGTCATCAAGGACTTTGTTGATATCACTCGTGAAAGTGCCATCTGCGTGTCTTCGGCCCATTTCTTCAGCCACAAGAGCTTCTTCTGGGAAACTTCAGAGGGAAGAAATTATCAAACAATTTGCAGATCAAAATAAACAAACCATTTAAAAGGTCCTCGTTACACAGCACGTTTCCTGTGATTTTAAGGAGTTAAAGGTTGAGCCCAATGTTATGGCTCAGTGTAGCACAGTGTATATCAGAACATCTTTTGAGGCATTATTTGCATGACAGAATAAACCATGGAAGTCTCCCTATACCAGATGATGACTGTTCCTTCAGGTGAGTCTAAATTTCTCTCCAGCATTTTCAAAAAAGCCATATATGCAAAAACATCTCAGTCTGCAATGTCTATGCCAAGGAGACTAGGCATCAATAAAACTCACAGGAGACTTACTAAGAATCATTATTTAAGAAATATCACTACTAAAACATTATAGTCAAATTTTCATACTTTTTTCTGTTTTAATTGGACTTAAGTCCTAGCTATATACTTATAAATATATTGCATAAGTATCTAGATATTAAGAGCAGCACCTTATTGGGGATGTAAAATAACTCAGTTACAACAATTTCCTTGCTTGCTGTACAATAGCATTTTATATTTGGAATCAGATCCTGATTCTTGCTCTATCCTTTTTTGACCACTGGAAAACTTACACCAAGAGCCTGATTTAGAAAACTTTCCTCTCTTGTTTCATCTCATCAACTGTAGGAAGATTTCAGTGGGTTCCAGTAAGGTGGACTGGTGCTGAAGCACACCGTCCTCTGGGATCAATGACAGGCAGACCATTTTTTTCATGCAGTAATTTCAGGGAAGGCAATATACAAATTTGACCACAAATAATACTAAATATTGGAAACAGAAGAGTACTCTACATTTCATTGTCTATCTAGGTTTCTAAGCTTAGTCAATAACAGCTAGGTTGTATTTCTCTCTTACAGATACTAAAATACCCTATTTCTACTCATGAAAATAAAACATGACAGAAAAACAACGGCAAATCTGAACATCACTGTAAAGTGCCACCAGCCTTTCCTTTCTGTATAGAGCTGACCTTGTTTATTTAACTTGTGGGTTTTTGTTTGTTTGTTTGGTTGGTTTTTCAGGAAATCACCATTATTTACAAAATTTACTTTACCTATTTAGTCCTCCTTGACTACAACACACAATCTTGTCTTACAGATTATATTTTATTATTATATTATTTATTATTTTTATATAGTGAGAGAAGCTTACATTTTACTTTACAGCTGGTAGGATATATAATCAGAAGATGGACTTAAATCCCTGCCCCGAAGAGCTTACATTCTAAAGGCACAAATACGTACAGAACAGTCAACAGGTAGGGAATGGCACGTGCATTGTGCAGCTCCTAACTATGGAGAGTTGGAAATACAATGAGATAGAAGGTGCCTGCAGGAGACTGAAGGTAAGGCCATTCTAAGTGTAAGACTATAATGAAAAGAGATAAAAAGTCATGAGTGAATAGATGAAGTGAGAAAGCTTAAGAAATCTGCAATGAATATGTAGAGAGCAAGGTATTAATGAAACAAATCAGAGACATAGGTGGTCAAAACTGTGGAGCACTACATCCAGGAAACTGTGAACCATAGCAAAAGCAGTAGTGGTGTCTTTAGAAGGAAAATAAGTCATAGTTGTAGGAAATGATAGTTATTTTGGCAGCAGAAACTTGGAGGGAGTTTGTAGAGCAGGAGAAGAGGAAAAAAAAAGATCAGTTATTGCTGGGAATAATCACCAGTGCATGGTGATCACCAGCTGATGACACTGGTAAAAATTTAATCTTGGAAATATTAAAGAGGAAAAGATTGACTGCGAAAGAGAAAAAAAGAGAAAGTATTTTAGGATGACAATGGTTTGAATCATCTTGATTATAGTTAAGGAGACCATAAGCAATGATATATGAAGGGGGAAAAGTAGTAGTTAGAGGAAGGTCTGGTTTAGTTTTAAATATCTTGACCTTAAATATATAACTTGACCTTTTAGAGTGTAACAGCATACTGAACAGGCTTGTTTTAATCTGTATTTGAACTTAATAGTTTAAAGTGGGAGTCTAATACCCACAGAATATTTTCTAGTACAAAATAAAAACATGAAGTACAGCAAGAACGATCAAAAATATGTCAAGGTTTCATCAGACTTGATTTCTAACCCCAAAAGCAAGGCAAAATTTAATAATAGGAATTGATGGATTCTTACTCTCTTCTTCCTCGTCCATTCACTAACCAAGCAATGAACTCTTTGGCAGCTTGGCCTTCCAAATAAGAGGTGATATCACTGGTGTAGGTGCCTTCGGCATGTCTCTCAAATTCAGTATGACGCTTGGAGATCGCGTTGCTGAAAGAAGGGCCATATTATAGGAGCAGACTGCATAAGGACATATTTTTTTTCCTAACCTTTATTGGTTTATATTTCTCACCCACCAGACTAGGGGAAGTTTTTTTTCCTTCTCAAATTATTATTGATTTTTTTTTTTTCTTGATATCTTCCAGTTCTAAAGGCATTGTCTGTGCCATGCAATACAGTTTTGTGCAGAGATGCCTGAACTAGTTCTGAAAAAGTCAAATCAGGTACTGAAATCAAATATAGCTACACTGGAATGGTCTTCTGCTAGATTAATTAGCTATGAGCAAGAAACTGTATTGTATTTTACAGACATACTTTTTGTTACCTTTTGTGTTAACCTAAAATTTTCCATTAAGCCACTCCTCCTGCCTTCATCTTCATTATTTCTTAGCCAAACTGTTCAGACTCAATTACTTTCAAATTTACATCTCGAATTGTTTTGTGAATACTCCTTTAATTGCCATTCTGACCAAATGATAATCTTGAAAACTATTTCAAGCCTGATCACCTGCAGCTTAATAGAGAAATACAACTGCTTACTCTCTTCCTACACATCACTGTGCTTCTTTCTCTGATATAGCACAAAATTATGACACGCTGGCCCTTAGGAAGGCAAGGTGCACTGAGAAGTAGCCATATTATGGAATATTTTCCATGAATAAGTTCTCTAGCATTTTTATTTCAGAATTCACTAATTTCCATACGTTTTTTAGGGCCTCTAGCTCTTTCTATTGTTTTTTATATTCTTGGGATTTCACCATTCCTCCTAATTTAGTACCATCTGCACATTTAATCAGCATGCTAACTAGAGTTGTTTGGAACATTTTTAATGAAATGTTAATTTTGTTGAGATATGCTGCTTCATTGAAGCTGAAACATTATTACAGATTTGTTACTGATATTGACAATGTTTTGAACAAAAGGATCTTTGTGATCTGGGCTATCCTCTTTGGAATGTCTGACAAAAGGAAGAATTAATATAGGTATTTACTGGATTTTTGTTATTTTTGTTTTAGTTTCAAATCTCTAACCCTCCCAACCCTCTCCCAAAAACTGTGTCAAGAAACAAAACTGGCCTCCAGCAGGTCTTGTGTTCTTTCCTGTAATGAGTGGTTTATGTAACATGGGACCGAGTTCTTAGGGCTGAGCATTGTATCGTGTTTTATTAGGTCTCTGCAAATCGGTGCCTGACCATTTTCCTTTTGTTAGTCTTCCCACTGATTTTCTTAACAGGTTTTTGATTTTTTTTTCAGCCTTTTTCTATATGAAATTTTTCTTCCTGTCTTATTCTGTAACTCTCCCTTATTATTTGAAACGTGCTTTCCTGAAATCTATGCCATTGCACGTCGCTATAGAACACAGGTGCAGGAATAAATAACATGGAGATATTTCCTATTTCCTTGTGAAAAGCAGGTGTGAGATAATTTCTTTTGATAAGTATTTCTTGGATTATTGTAACATTGTAAAAACTACTAGTTGTTTTCTTTCTTGTTGAACAGAAAATGAGCTCAAACTGTTTTTGAAAAACAAGTTGTAGTAACTAGAATACCTTGAGGGCTGGTCTGGGAATTTGTCCTTTTCTTTGTCCTCCTGTCCTTGTTGGCTGTAGTGGAATTCCACAATCATTAGATCATTATTACCACTACATTGCAGAGCATGCATGAACTGATAAGATTTTATTGGTTATTATTTAAATATTATGATAAGCAACTATGACTAATAGACAAATATTATCAACAATTTCAGGCTTATGAATTTATATTAATACAATATCTAGAAATTGTTTCAAGACTCCCACAGGTATTTTAAAGCATTAATATCATCGATTTTTTGATTCTGTAGACACATTGCTAGAACACAGAGCATAGACTTACACTCCTTTATGTTATTCTTGTTCTCAGCTTGTGTTCAATCAAATTATATTTTCAAAAAAACATGCCAACGCATGCCTTAACAGTATACTTATGATACTGGTAGAATATCCAGTGGTCAACAAAAGTTAAACCTTAGCTCCCTTTTCACAAATGAAACTTCAGGATTAGAGTATTCATAGATAAAAAAGTTTTCTTATGGCTCAGACATTTACATTATATTTCCATATCTTATTCCCATTGAACATAATTCATTCACTGAAACAATCTGTCCCGAAGAGGTTGAGATTGTCTTTTTAGGTGGCATATCAGGTAATGTACTGATACTACACTTGATTTATGCAAATATTTTTTATTTATTTTTCTCATATTCCCTATTTCTAAAAACATATTAACATTATATATACATTTTCCTTAAGAACTTTACTTATTTGAGGATGATATACATGGTCTGTGATGGCAAGCTGGAATCGAGAATCTGAATTCAGGTAGATTTTTGCTTGTTTCTTTATATGGAGATCTATAGCAATGTGACCAAAATGCTTACCCGTTTCTTTTAGTGCTCATTAACCATTGCACAAAGTCCTGAGCTCGTCTAGTGTCCAAGTACTTGCTGTAGTCACTAGTGAATGTGCCTTGTGAGTGACGTTTCACTTCATTCAGCTGTCTAGACTCATCTAATGGTTCAGACTGGGAAGCTTTGAATGATCTGTGAAAAGTTTAGAACTCGTTAATTGGCAATGGTTATAGTACATTCTACAGGTGCATTGACTTTTCTTTAAAAACCCACTATTTTATACTCTCAGAAACAAAAAGCAAGTGGCACATTGATCACTAGCTGGTTAGTGAATAAATCAACATAGCAGATTGGATACGGCACAAGGTCTTCTTGGATAACTAGGGCAGCTATTGTTTGTATTTCCAAAAACTTTCATGCTATACTTTGCAATACAAGAAACTTTGACCAATTCCAATGGTACCATGTAACAGTATTTTAAAAAATACATTTAAGTCACAGTATGTTTTACTTCAAACTGTAAGAAAAAAATGTTCAGGTCCAGTGTTTCTAGAAGTTTGATCTAAAGAATTTACCTTGTTTTCTCTTCTGTATCCTGAAGAGGATTTTGCGAGCTGCCGTGAGCTATCATTAAAAGGAGCCCAGCAACAAAATAAACACTTTTCATTTTCATTTCCTGTCAAAACAGAAATAAGGCAACAAAGAAAAATGTAATAATCTTATGTCTTACATCCAATAGAGACACCCTTAATAGTGATATAAACTTGAAGATATTGAGACCTCATGAGGATGTGGTCCATGTCCAGTGGATGGAAACTGTAGTGCCTTGGGTAGGCATTAAAAAGTCGTAGTCCCTGTTCTTGTCTTTAGGTTCTAGCCTCTGTTCTAGAATGCAAAGTGAGCTGAGAGCACCTGCATCTTCACTTTCTTTTGTAATACGAGGATAAAGGTCTATATCTACTTTGCTCTATGTTCTGCTGATGGAAACCATCAGATATGTTTCTATAATACTGTTTTAATGCAAAATTAGGGTACTGGTGTGACTTTTGTTTTTTTACACCTCGTTCACTAGAGTAAAAACAAAGCAAATCTTTGTCAAGAATACTGTCACATTAGCAGCTCCCCATTCTTTCCTTCTGGCTCTCCACCCTCCTTTTCAGATTTTTTTTTTTTTTAAATACCAGATATTGCAGCAGTGGGCCTCTGGAGTTAATAATGACTTAATATATATGACTCCTTAGAAAAAAAAAAACAACACTGAAGCACACATTGGTTTGTGTTCAATTCATGACACAATATGTCAAATTTTGCTTGTGGCACTATAGACATAATACTTAATTTCAGCTTAAGGGCTTCCATTATAGGGCTATATGTAATATATAAGATATGGGGTATATACTTCATATTAATGGTAATAAATGAAACCAGAAGATACTGCCTCCCAGTTGTAATTCTTGCTGTTACAGGTCATTCTGTTGGCTTCAACCATGTAACAGAAATGGCTACATTATTATATGTGTCTTCCTCACACACACTGTCATAACTTGAGCACTCTCACCAACGTTACTGTGAGATAATTCCCTGTAAACTAGAGTATTACAGTCTGTACAAATGCTTTGGTGATCCACAGACAAGCTGTGATTCCCTTACTTGCATTAGTGAACTGGTTTACTTATGCAAGTAGTACAGTTATAACTTTCAGTGAATAGTCACCAATGGGAATAAGGCATTCTCTAATCCCCTAATTCTATGTGCTACAATTTAAGGTAGTATTATTAGTCTGTTGACACATGATCCCCTAAAGGATAAGCTATGTTGAAGAAAGAAATGCAATTCATTTTAAGCTCACAAAACCCTATGCAAAAGGGACTTTGAGCAGCTAGTGGCTAATATTCTCAAAAGTTATTTGCATAAACAGCAAATGAGAGGAAATCTACTTACAAAATCAACTAGTATTTATTGTTTATTTTAAATTATTAATATTTTGGATCACTTAATTTTATGGAATGAAAGTATAAAAAAAGAGAAAGAATTTAAGATTTGGATAAGTACTTGTGACCGTGACAAAGAAATGGAATAGGCCATTAGTTCAATAGCTAAATTCTCCTACATTGAATGATGAATAGTAAATGCTCATTCATTCTAACTTTAAAATCACTATGGATCACAATATTAATCTGCTGTAAAGCAACAGAAGTTGCAATGAGTTTGCATCAGCAAAATGTCACTGGAAAGAATTTCGTCATGTACTTGGACTGGCTTGTGTATTTGAAAGAGCCCTTCTGCCACCCATGACACGTTCCTATGGAAGTTTATGTTACAGTCTGAAAAACAAAGGGAAATAGGAAAGATGAGTGCACTGAAGTAAAGTGGTAGGTCGCAAAATAAGACCGAGCCTAAAAACACCCTCCCTGCTAAATGTAACCTGCACTGAACTCCTCCAGCTCCACTGCAGGAGTCATATATTGAAATTCAATGATTTAAAAAATAAGTCTGAGTGAAAATGTACCTATTCTTTATCATAATGCCTTGTCACAATAAGCTGAATTTAAATATACCATGGCCTGGTGGAAGCCATAAGAAAGTTAGGAAGGAATGATGTGTGGAGAAGGTGCAGATTACTCTGTGTTGAGATTTAGAGTTGGCTCTGTACTGAGCAGTGCAAACTGGGGGGCACTATATGAACATTTCTGAAAAAGTAAACTGCATCAAAAACCTTACTGCCACAGGAGTTCTACTCTGCTCCAGTGGTCTGCCCAACCTCAGAGCAGATTTTTAATGAAATCTACTTATTCCATCTATTATGAAATAACACCTAGTCGGAGATACAAAGCCTGACTGTTGTCAGGTTAGGAAGAATGTATTGCTTCTGATACATTGTAAGGCTTAATTTTTAAGAGAATCTTAATTATTAATATAAATATTTTACTAAAATACCTCAGTGTCAGTATCAAAATATTTAAGTAAATAAAAATCTTAATCAAATCTCAATCAAAACCAGGAAAATAAATTGATAAATATAAGATTTTTTTGTGGATCGTACTATTAAGCAATGGAGTTAATTTCCCTTTCCACCGGAAGACACTGCCAGTGTTGCTCACTTTTTCATCAGTGTGTACGGAGACTCTTTTCTGCATTGTGTAATGCCTTGATATATGAGACACGTATCCAGCTATAGTACCAGAGAATACCATAATAGCCATGCAGTGAGTCCTATTATAACCATAACTGGAGAACTGAACTCCCTTTTCAATGTTTCATTTGGAGCTGTAATTTGGTGGTGCAACACTGACATCCAATGTTTATCCCAAGGAATGCATAATTTCACATTTCATAGGCTTCCAACAATGGAACAAAAGCTCTGCCTGTTCTTTGGGAGAAAACTGCTGTGGTCACAAAAATGGTGTGGATGCAATGTAGTGGCCCTCATGCTAGCTGATATAGCTGTAAATGCGTTAACTTAGACACCAAATAAAATCGTTTTTTTGCACTACACGTAAGTAAATTTGCCCTGCTTAATGGTATGCTAGCAGTTTGGTATACTTTTACTTAATCTGAAAAAAATAAGAAAAATATTTTACAGCTGCTTGTAGCTTTGTTAAACCATGATTCAGATTGGACATAAACCTAAGTCGCTCAGGTGGAATGAAAGAAATATTCTAGTCATTAATGCAGCCTCCTTATAGTAATATCGGACACTAAAAGCTATTATTCTATATAAAACTTATTAAAATAACCTCAAACCAACAAACGAACGAATTCAAAGCCCTCTGCAGTCAGCAAACAGATTTTCAGTCATTTCAATGTATCTTGGACCTTTTATGCCTCAGTCCTATAGAGCTTTCAGATGTGAACAGTCCCACTGGCTACTTTATGCCTTCAGAACAGGTTTCATGTGAAATACACGTTTAGCATATTTCTAAATTTTTCAGAATTAAAATCTGGGGAGATTACTGAAAACAAAGATGCAAAAATGCATTTTTTTGAAATTAATGCAATTTTAAACTAAGACAATCCTTATGAATAAATAAACATTTTCAAAAGCTTCTAAACCTCTGTCAGATATGTTCTTTGAAAAAGCTAGAATCAGTTATATTTGTTCATCATTTAGTACTTGCTATTGGTAATGCAAACCAGTAACCGCAGGTTTTGGCAAGTTAAAGAAGCTACAGCTTTTAAAGAAGGAATTATTTTATATTTGGGAACACAAACATGTTTTGTAGGAAAAAAGAGATGATCAGAAAAATATTTTTTTTTCCAGTTTATTCCTGCTAATCAATTAATTTCCTGACCAGAAGAACGGTTTTATTTTCTCTATGTTATTTAGGTCACCAATTGATACTGCTAAAACCCATACCATCTTATTGTCTTACACAGAATTTTTTTGTTCCTATGCATATTAGACTAATGGAAATGTTTTAATTTCTTTGTGATTGGAGATGAAAAAATTAACACATCTGAGTTTGAACCACTAGAAAGTGTGCAATGAATTTAACTCTCAAATCTTGATCAGAAACTTATTTGAATATTATTTCCTTGATCAACCTGATTTTGCTAGTTTTCCCAATATATTTTAGTGCAGATGTCTTTAGTGCCCTGGGTGCAATTTTAACTAGCTTAGGTTTTTGTTGTTGTTGTTGTTGTTGTTTTTAAATAAGAGTATTTTGAGAGTCAGTTTTTTATCTATTTCCAGTTTAAACATACAAATTATGGAGTTACAGTAGTAAAAAAGGGAATATTTTAATATGAAAATATGAATGGATAAATTGGATTTCTATTGACATGAAACTGTTTGCAAATAGCAATTATTTCTAATTATATATATATATATTTTTTTTTTTTTTTTTTTTCTGGTAGATATGCTTTACATCTAATTTACCTGCCATGCTATAATGCCTGTGGAAAGTTCTGTAAAATATAATGGTTCTAGTCTATGGAAATCCATGGTAGGATGGAAGACTAAATTAAAATTTTATACAATAATAAAAATAATTGTTGAAAGGCTTTAATTTTTACTTTTGTGCTATAAAATTTCTTTTTCAGATATTACATTGATGTGAAAATAATAGTTATTTGAGACAAACTAATGTAAAAGTAGGCCAGTGAGTGGTAATCTGTAGGGCGATGGAGTGACACTGGCTTGGACAGTTTTATATCAGCATCTATATAAACCCACTTAATTTTTTTACATTTTGCTACTTCAATCCCATTGATGCATATTTAGGCAGTACCTATAAGGAGTGAATATTTTTAAACTCATGTTCATTAAATATATCTAGAGAAGATACTAAAGGAGAAAAAAAAATAAAAATCAATTATTATATATCTCACATTTAAATTCTTACTACAGTGCCGGTCTTTCATGTTCTCATGGTTGATGTTCCTTCTTTCAATTGCTCTGCAAGCCAAAGAGCTGATTTCCCTTTTTCAGATAATTCTCTGTTGAACTAATTCAATACATGAAAAGATTTAAATGATGATGTCATTAACTCCAAACACCAATGAGTAGAACCACAGAAGAAAACACAGATTTGCTGAAAGATCTTACACCTCTTTTGCAAACTTTGGGCAATGCAGTTCAGATATGCACTCAGCTTTCTCAAACAAATTGTACTGGTAATTCATATAAATCTTACCTTTTTATACTTCGAAGTGATATGTAGCAGTTACAGAAAGAGCTGCCACTCTCTCTTCTGGAACTATGGCAAGCCTTGAGGATGCTGAGATCTGCCTAGCTGCCTCTTTTGCACAGACTTTTATATACACTGTTCAGCTCTAGTAAGCATTACGGGAGTGCATCATTGCTGACAGTTTCCTTATTCAACTTAAAAAAAAAAAAAAGAAGTCATCATATTTGCTATTCATTTCATTTGATAATTTTACAAGCAATTTCACACATTCATTCTGCTTACTTTATGACATCAGTGCTAACATGGATTTGCAGAAGGAGTGAGGTAGCAATGTCCAAAGAAGTAAATATCAAACAGAAGGGCATTAGGATGACAAACAGTGGGCTAAAGGTGCCTGGGATCAAGGCGGCAATTTCTCCCAATTCTGACTTGCCACATTTAACATTTAGTATTGAGCAAAATTGCGGTCCTGTTGACATCAATAGCATCAACTTCACCTATCAATTTAAAATCAAGGTTTATAAATTAATACACTGTTAACAATAACCAACACAACTCCCCCAAAGCCCTTGAATGATTCTTCAAGTAATCTTGTGATAATATAATGAACATGAAGAGATGTGAAGTACTGCAGCAATGGCTACCCATTATGCAGAGACTAGCACTGGTCAAATGTGGTCAAACCTTTAGATGTAAAATGCCAACTTTGTAAATTCTGCTGTATGAAAGTTCATACTCACTTGAGAACATCAATTATAAATTGCATTTCATACTGTGACCTACAAATTTATACAAGATAAGCCTATTGTTCACATGTCTGCATTCCCTACAAGGAAAAAAAAAAACAAACAAACCAAACCAGATTTGAGCTTTGTAGCTGTGTATGTTCAATGCAGCTATTGTCAAGGTCCTAAACCATTCAGTAATAGGGGCAATTTTATAGCTGTGTTTTGACAGGATTGCCAAAGACTATGTTCAGCCATCTGGTGACCATCTATGCAGCAACAAGTGAGATATGCCCCTTCAAGAAATTCCTGGAGAAGTTTTCCTTTACAGACTTTTTTCATACAGCATGATAATTCCTTGTAAAAGGCAAAAGGGCATCCAAAATAAAATATGATTATTACGTGTGTAAGGGGCCCGGCAGTCCAGGAGAGACATTACACCTGAAGGACTGCACCTTGACTTTCAGTTCTGCTCAGTAGTGGGAAGGGTCTGGAATCACAGAGGACATTTCACTGAACATTACTGACAGCCTGTGCTCCAGTCTGGAGTGGCCCATGGTCTATTTTGTGGCACAAAGCACACATATTACAGCAGCCCCTCTTATTTCCCCTAACACTGCTCCATGAAGACAGTAAAGAATCTTCCTCAGTGAGGTAATTCTCTGTTGGCTGACCACAGCCAGACTGGCAGAGCCTATGTGATACAATTGAGGCAGTGTATAAAGTTAATAACCCTAGTGTCAGAGTGGCAAACCAAATTTAATGGATCCTTCCTACAGGTCTATGCTAAACACCCTGCTGTGATGCCATAGTATAGGATTTAGTGAAACATTAAATCTCACTACACAGTCCACATAATCAATTTTAAATAAAGTTGTTATTTTGTTAGTATAATTTTCCTCTGCTCTTGGATCCATTTACTGAGATTCATGGTCCATTTTTATCATTTCTAGCTACAATGCAACTGTCTATTAATGCTGCTGCTGAAAACTTCAGAGCACAGCTTCTGTTCCTCTCATCATTGCCTTCTCATTGAACTTTCAGTAATTTCTGAGAGCCTTGTTTTTCCTTTTTGTTACTCTGTTTTTTAATTATTACTTCTTTCCCTTTTGTTTACACATGTTCTTTTCTCCATGTCCTCTTTCTTCCTGCTTCTAATTGTATTTTTCACACCCATTCAAAGCAATGGATTCCTAGTCATTGATTAGTATGGGATATACAAACTTACATCCATATTTATCAAACTTGGCTTTTCCAACTTTTTTGTTTGAAACAACCAGAATTACCATGTCCATATACCAGCCTTTCCTAGGCAAAGAACTGTATAACATCTAAGACATGGTGCCAAAGGAGCCAAAATAAGCCTGGAAACAACAGTATACAACAAATCTACTTATTTTCATGAGATGCCAATTTCTCTCTCTTTGTCACCTTTATCTCAGAATTATTTTTAAATCTAATTTCTACTTAAACGTTATAAGCATCACATAGGGGATGCAAAATCACACTTGAAATGTAAGTCCAGCATCCAGAATGAGAAGGTACTGTCTCTCCCTGGAGGTGGTGGCTGCCCAGGCCTGCAGTATCCCGACAGGACAGCAGGTGGTGATGAAAGGGCCGTTCAGACTTTTTTTACACCAGGATGACACACGCACACTTGTTGAAATGGTTTGCTACAGATAATTATCTCACTGCATGTTGAGTTAAAGATACATAGCTTTATAAACAGGCAATATGGAATGTAAGACAATATCATCTCCTCCAGGAAACAGGCAGTTCGTTTCTTTCTGTTTACTTTCTTTTGCCATATAAAGTTCCTTGTTTACAGTAGGATGATTTCAGAAAATAATATACGAGACAGAGCAGCTCAGTGCACCTGGTTGTGCAGGTTGTTACACAGACTATATCATCTAACAGGTCATCAAGCATCTAGAATGTGACCGATTGTTTGATTTCCAAGTGATACGCAGACAATAAAAATACAGGAAAGAAGTGAACTGCCATCAACAACTGTGCAACCTTCAATTGCCATAACTGAATCTATAGTGACAGATATTTCAGGAGCACAGGAAACAAGTGTCACCAAAGAGAAGCAGAATGACTGTATGTATGAAATGTGCATATGTACTCAGTTTTTTTCCTCTGACATTGTAAAATACAATAGTTAGATGGCACCTTTTGGCAAAAGTCAAGGGCAACCTCACTCTCCTCTATATTATAGATCACATATGAGACTGTATTTCAACTGAGTCTGACTAGGAGGCAGAACCTGAAAGTGATCTGCCTTCAGGAAAGTTTCATCTTAATGTTTTTCGTGGTTCACTTGGAGTCATTAAAAAATCTGAGTTCACTGTATTTGAAGTTGATAAAAGTTTCCTGCACCATCATTTCAGCACCGGGTAAAGGTTACTATTAAGGACAGTGTACTGCACTCGCTGGGCAAAAAATCTCTGGGGAAAGTACAGATGATGAGAAGCAGATTTCTTACCAGCTGCACACTGAACCTGATGCTCTAACAGTGATAATTCCAGCTGGCATGGCTTTTTAGAAAAATAGGAGCCATGTATTTGTTATAACTGGCTAGCGTTCTCTAAATATCATAATTTTCTAGGATGTTTCAATTCTTTAACTGTTGGTACAAGAAAGAAAACCCAAACAAGTAAAGTTCTGAACACTTCAATGAATTAGGAAGTTGCTGACTTTTGAAAGTAAAAAAAGTAAAAAAAAACCCAAACCAACAAATGCTTTCAAAAAAAGTGAAACTCCCACATTTTTCTGTGTATTTCTTCATTACATATTTATTGTTATTATATTCTTATATCCATTACGTTTCTAAAGAACGTGGGTGGGGTATGACTACAGGCCCACACCCTTTTGTCTCTTACATCGCACAGAAAGCATTCTCCTCTCCATAACCTTGTCAAGCATGAGTTCAGAGGCTTGGCTATGCAGCCCCTTTTATTTTCCTATCCTTGCTACATGATAATCAGACAAAAAAGTCCTGTACTTCTCTTCTGGGAATCAGTGCAACACACACAGGAAGGACATATGTGTAAACACATACATAAATGTATGTGCACACATGCATCATGTTACATACATACATGTGTACATCTACACAAAACACACAAATGTGTGTATATGTATGTATAAAAGTCCATGGCTACACTTTGGAGAGCAAGAATGGCTTTCAGAAATGGTGCATTAGTTTAAGCCTTTTTATATCATGCAACTCCATGCTCACTGCCGTGGATGCCAAAGGGTTTGTACCTCAGGAAAGAAGAGCTATTGTAAGTATGCTGTATCCCACACTGTCTACTCACATAAATTGGAATCGCTTCATTTGAAGTCAATGGAGCTGCATCAATTTGCGCAAGCAGAAGAGCTGTCCAAGTATGTACTAGTTACTTTACATTCTGAGAAGACAATGTTCATAATTGAAAGTAATACCAAATGCTCTTAGCAAATACTATGAATTATTCAGATTAAATATAGAGCCTTCAAATGACTCTATAAAATGTACTAAACAGCTGTGCCTTCTAATTGGGACTGACTGGCAAACTGGAAAGTATTGAATGTAGTCTGAATTTTACTTGATATCTGAGTAAAATGAGTATAACACTAACCACATTCTGGAGCCTGGTGGGGGCTATACATGATTTTCTAGTAATGCTGTTTTCTCTTTAGGCCTTTTCTTCTTTGCAGCTGCAGTAATTCTAAGTGAAGCAAAGTATGTAGCTACACATTTGAGGTATGAGGATTGCATGTTCATTCCTATGTACAGGTCACACATCACGAATGAGGCAGACAATGAAAATAGGTGTTGAAGAATGAATGGTTTGGAACAGAAACAGTGGTTTTCTACTATTTGTCTATACTTCAGTTTCTAGGATAAAGCAGTTTTTTGCTTTGCATCTTTAGCTTTATTTTGTAAAAGCTAAATGGGATTCATAGTAGAAACCAACTTGTAATCAGCTATATCTCTAGCTGTTTGATATACAGCCCGTCTACTTAATTTGGAACAAATATGTTCCATCTTCAGAGGCTTATACACCTTGTTAAAATGACAAGTATTTGAAGACTAAGTTTTGTTGACTGAATTGGTATTTTTGGATATCTGAAGTCTGAGATACTAATTCAAACATTTGAAAATGGGAAGCAAATCTTTGAAGATATTCATTCATCAGCTTAGAAAAATCTCATCATAAAAGCTATCATTTCTTAGCACAGTCTATGTCTGCAGTATATGTACTTTTTATTCATATATAACAGCGTCAGACTGATTCCTCAGGACAAGCCCTTTTATCTTGAACTGTGCTGAAGCTCTATTGCAGATGAGCCTACACTGTAGCCTAGCTTAAAAAGGAATGGGGCAAATAACTCTCCAGTGAATATCTGTGGTGATGCTTATAACATGGATTGTGACTGTAAACAGCAATGCAGAATGGAAAAAGTTCTATTTCTAGAGAAGAAAAGGCTTAGGAAGATCTCATCACAGGATATAAATATTGGAAGGGATGGTGCAAAGAAGATGGAGCCAGGAACTTTGCAGTGGTGGCCAGTGACAGATCAAGAGGCAACAGGCACAAACTGAAACACTGAAGTTTCTGTCCAAAAATAAGGAAACACTTTTGTACCATTAGGTTGACCAAGCACTGGCAGAGGCGGCCCAGAGAGGTTGTGGAGTCTCCATCCTTTTGGACATTCAAAACTCATCTGGACATAGTACTGGGCTACTGGCTGTAGATGGTCCTGCTTGAACAGGGAGGTGGGACATGGCATCCAAAGTTCCCTTCCAACCACAGCCATTCTGTGATTCTATGATACTGTGACAGTGTGATGGTAGGTTTGAAGCGCTCTGCACCATTTCTAATGAACGACTGCAACATTACCTGTTATTAGCACAGGCCAGCTATTTTATGTTTTGTATGTTTTTAAGAGGCTTTTTTTGACATTCACAGCATTCCAGGACATTTTCCGCCAGGTCACCAAAATACATGATTGCTCAGTCCTAAAGTTTTCAGGTTAGACATTATTCCAGGAACTCAATGTAAATGTCACACTCTGCTAAAGACATATTCCTATTCTCTGGCAAGAATACTAAGGCAAATAAATTATCAACATGAAAAACAATGAAGCAAAAGTGAGAGCAGCACAATGCACTTATTTTTTCAGGTTTTATCCCCACAACTGCTTCCTACAAGCCAAAGTATATGGTGGACAGTTTGGAAGATGTGCCCTTTGGTTGCCTTAGAAAACAAACATAAAGGCAGATTAATAATGAAACGGCTAATGCATCCCTTGGGAAAGAGGTACCTTCTGTTATTTTACTTGATACATTTTCCTGAAATTTCCCTTATTCCAAATACTTCCAGAAGCTTCTGACTACAGACCTGTGGGCAGGGTGTGAAGAACACATTGCATCACTTTATTGCTTATAGTATCCACAAAGGGCCAATTTAGCTGGCCAAATTTCCAGAGCTTCAAGGATTTTCAAAAGTCTAAATAAAAGTAAAGGTGCAGAAATTTAAAGATAACTTAATATATTGATATTTATATGAGATTGATACCATGCATTTTAAAAAAAATTGCTCTATGCTCCTATTGACATATTCAGGTATCTAAAGGTATCTATCCTAGCATCTGGTATAAGACATTGATTTTCTCTCTTTCACCACAATTTTGCAATGGTTTCTGTGGTGTTGTATCAATATAAAAAATGGAGAGTTAAATCCCAGTAATGTCAACTGAATTGTATTCCTTATTTGTAAAATAACCACATTACTGAGACTACTGTTGTGTGCAGCAAATGCACATAGGACGATATAATCAAAATCTAATTAGCCCCACTTCATGTTATATTTGCTTAATGTTAACTTTCTTAGAGCTATAATTTTTTCCTTTAAACATTATAGCAGTTGAATTTTAATTACATTACCAACAAAAAGCTCATTAACGTCACATAATTGGCAGCGTTTCCAAAAAAACCTGAACTAATTGAGTATTTTCTGAAGAGTTCCCATCAAAGTATAATTTAACCATTACAAACAGCTTGGCAACTACATTTACATAAAGATGTGCCTGAGGAATGTTCTCATGTGTGGAAAATCAGATTTGATATTGCCATTAACAAAATGAAGGAAGCTGTTACATAGCAAATCACTTCCACATTTTAATGATTTTGGCTAAACCCCATGTTTTTGTCAAGAGGGTCAAATGAAACCGTTCACTTTTCCACAAAGAAGCAGCAACTGATCTGAGAGTTTGGAAGCAGTTTGCTTTGCAGTAAGGCCATTCCACAGTCTTTTCCAGGTTGTTTTGTATTGTAACCAGCTAATAGCAGGGATGGGATACTCTGTTAGATAGACCACAGTTCTTATGCAGTAGGCTAGCAGAATTTTTTAAACACATGACCAAGGAATAATTTAGTCCACAATGGATCTCTCGCCAATTATCTTGTTCATATTCTTCTATTATGACAGGACTGATTTAATTTCTACTCAAATACAAGTATTCCAATCATGACTGGCCTCTTGCATTTTTAAAAGACTCCCTAAAATAGTTTCACTGGAAACAAAACAAAGAAAGCCTGCACAATCCTTTGATCCTTTTCCTCCAGTCTGGGATGAATGACTGAGATTAGTTTGAATGCTGAGGTAATGACTGGAGATTAAAAACATGCTAATATGGCTCATGTATTCTGAATACAAGGACAAAAACCACTGAGATAAAATAGCTATCATCAATGTCCTGGTTTCAAATTTAAACACTGACAGTTTTGCAGAATCAAGGTTTCAGAAAAGAGTTGAATAAAATTTGAGAACAGCATTCAATATTCTGCATAATTATACAGACTTCAGCTTTAAATATTGTGTGTTTCCAACCCTGCTTGGATTCCTTCCAAGAAATTGGAAATAAATTTTGAGAAACCAGTTCTTGTTAGGATGCTAATTAGGTACTTGCACTGTCTTTGTCCTTTCCCATTTTACAGTTGTAGTTAACAAATGCAAGCATATTCATTTGGCAGTGTGCCTTTGCAATGGACCACCTATCTTTGGATTGCAGAATCTAAGTTTAAGCAAGATGGCAATAAATGCACATGACATTTTACATTCTGATTTTATTTTTTCTATGAAACAGGTCTTAAACGTGCCAAAATATGTATTAGCATAACATTTGCTAATATACAATATCAAAAGTGGATGTAAACATCATGTTTAAAACTTCAAAGTTGCTGTTATCAATTCACCTGAAAACTGTATAACCTTACGTTCTCCCAGAGATACATCAGATGCCTTAGCATGCTCTGAATAGCCTACTTATTCTGACAAAGAAAAACATTGTTTGAGGAAGTGGGTCATATGTGTGTAGAGATGTTTGCTGGAAAGGCCTGGAATTCCATGGTTCTGGTCAGTATACCACTGAAAAGGAAAAAAAAAACAAAACAAACATAAACATATTCAATTCTGCAACAGTTTAATAACACAAAAATTTATTTTATTACCATATAGAAGAAAGTGGATGCCTCAAGAAGACAGAAGGACTCGCTAATATATATATGTATTTTCTTAATCAGTTTCCACTATATTCATATTCTTGCTGAAAAAAGTTTCTAAATGTTCTGTAATCTAGGATTAAGCATTACTGACTCAGTACTGACAAGTCAGTTGTATCAAGTCAGGCAAAAGAGCTTTGAGATGCCCTTAGGGATGAAATGCCCTGGACCTGCTACATGGCCTTGGCGATAGGGGTCACAGTCTTGTGGGCTCTAAGAAACAAACTTTCAGCTAAATGTTGTGGAATTCTGTTCAAAACATCCTTCATTACAGCAGAGCCATGAACATTATGAATGGTGTACTCCAAATAAAATACACTCTCAGAAATAAATAGCTGAACTAGGATTACTATAACTCGATAAAGTATTCTGGAAACTTGAGAAATAACCCGTGTTTGCTAAATATCAGTGAAGGAGACAGAAAATGCAGAATACACAAAAGGGTCTACAAACCCCAAGTACTGGGGGATTCCTGTGTGGTTGCTTTTTGGGGATTTTATGGCACTCAGAAACTGGACTCAGGCAGAAGGCCACTATGTTTGATAGCAGGCAAACACTTTGGTCATTAGCCCCAAGAAAAAAGTTTCAAAAGCAGAGCTTAGCATGTAATTTCAAACTACTTTTCCCCTGCTCGTTCCTCATTTATACCTTCTAACCTCTTGCCTATGTGTTTCTCTTTTTGCCCGCACCTGCTACTCCAAGCAAGTTTTGCGGCTATTTGGCTATTTTTTTTTTTTTTTTTTCTGATACCGGATATATACTACTTGGTTATCTTATATCCTTTTATCATTTTTGTGTGTTTCACCTCATGCCCATGGCAGGCGTGTCCAGTTCAAGATAGAATCCATCAGAACAAGAGATGGTTTTGGCTCCAGAAGCCAGCGCCTCCATCTTCCTCTCTTTTCCTAGCTACCAGGAACTTTCATAAGGTGGCTAG
The DNA here is from genome assembly GCF_036013475.1 of Columba livia. Lineage (NCBI taxonomy): Eukaryota > Metazoa > Chordata > Aves > Columbiformes > Columbidae > Columba > Columba livia. Next base: position 18,315,056 of record NC_088608.1, read on the forward strand.
ATTCTCATTCTTCTCCCTGGCTCATTTTAAAAGTCTCTAAATTATTCTTGACAAGAGAGAAGTCCTGCTAGAGTCCAAAAGGCAAGAAGGGGAAAAAAAAAAAAAGCAGGCAAGTCCTTTGAGGAAGAAGTTGTTTATGAAAAGTAACAAATGCATTAGCAACTGCAAGATTTTGAACCATGTTCAGTTGAACTGAGTTCTTAAAAAACATTGGCAAAGGTCAGATAAGAGTCTTGATAAAGCCATAAACCACTGACAAAAATGAAAATTAGTCTGTTATTTACCATGTTCAGTTGAACTGGATTCTTAAAAAACATTGGCAAAGGTCAGATAAGCTTCTTGATAAAGCCATAAACCACTGATAAAAATGAAAATTAGTCTGTTATTTACCATTGCCTGGAAATCCACCTGTGCATTAACCAGAGCTTTTGCGATTTGTGCTGAGTTCTGAAAATGCACATTATCTGCAAAACAAGAGATTGGCTGTTGAAACATGGAAATACCACAAAGCATAAAGTTACAGTGCATTAAGATGTGTCCACTAATTATCAAGTGATACAGTTGACATTACTAAGAATGAGTAAGCATCTTAATATGTTATATGGAAATCTACAAAAGATCTAAGTACTGACCCAAATCAAAAGCATAAAAAGATTCTTAATGTTTTTCAAACAAAGTGATACTGGCTCTGTATTTGTACTGCCATTTGCAAACCTCACCATCTGCTGTTCCATGGATGAGAAGATACTCCACGTTTTGGAAATTCTTTGCTCTTGCCATCACAGTTGAATTCTGTTGAGAGGAAAAATGAACAGTTCAGCAGCTTAAATTTAAACCACTCAGTCACAGAGCTGAAAGGCTTTCATTAGCTAGTAGAACAACAATCTAACAGTTGGAAACGCATAATAATGACAGCAGTGACTTCATATCAGTCTGAGATTGTAACAGAAGCCATATATATTTAGTGCCTTTTCTAATGGCCAGTGCACAAAAAGTACAGCGCTTGCCATGTGTCATTCCCTGAACAGTATAATTCCTGACTATGCTATTGAGCATTTCTGTTCTTCGAGCCGTGATGGAGAGTAGGTAATGAGAACATGATCCAAAATCTTTAATAGGAGTCTCTGCGCTAACTTCTTTGGCTGTTAATTCAGGCCTCTCTAAATCCAGAGCTTGTACGTGTGCTGCTAAGGGAAGCTACAGTATCCTATCAATGTAAAAAAAAAAGAAGAAAGGCAACCTGTTCCAGGTAGGGGAAGCTGATCTGACCGTTTAGTATGCTTACGAAGTTATTATCAGAGAGCTAAATTTGCACGAAGCAGTTTGCATACCACAGCTAACAGCATCAACGTTTTAACCTCTCTCATGTGAGTTCTTTCATAGGCTGCTGGTTTGAACTGGCAGAACTGTCTGACTTGTCCAAGTGAGAAAATAAAGATCCTTCAATTTACCATATTTAGGATTGATAAATACAAAACCACAAGTAACTATGGAGATATTAATTTTACAGCAGTAGCTTAGCTGCTACAGGACTTCCACTTTGAGATCTGGTGGGTCATTTTATTTCTTCACAGTTCTACTTGTCCATGGAAGTGTGATTCAGGTTTAAGGCAGATCAATACAGAAAGAGAATTCTCACCTTGTAGTGCTCAAGATTATCAGACTCTACAGGAAGACCCATAAATCGTTCAGTGTAGATAGATGCTGCGATATTAAAGAAGAAAAAAGCTATAAAGAATGTACAGATATTTTTGTGCCTCCAGTGACATGTAGCAAATTAAATTTTGTTTATTTTAACTATATATCTGTTCTGCCCGGTTTCCTTATAATGCACCAAATGTAAACATATTTTTAAAAAATAAACTGTTAACGTTAACAAATAAATGTCTTCCAAATGGTCCTTATAGAAACAGTGGTTTGATATTCATCTGTGGAACCAACAGAAGGTTTTGTGGATAAAGGTAATTAACTGGTACTGCTTTATGTGATTGGGTTGAACTCCAGAAATGAGCTGAATGAGCCAGTGAGCCAACAAAGGTCCATGGTGGAAAGATGACACAGACTATTTTTGACACTGTAAAAAGAGAAACTGAGCAGAATTCTAACCTGAGATGTGTATGTGTATATACAGCTATTATGGATATATATGTTGCGCCTTTCCTATTGAATGAATATATGCACCAATTAAGGGGAACAGACTTGCACTGAAAAAATGATGCAATTGCTATTCAGGTGTCTGTTGAATTCATTTTTCTAACTACAGCAAAGAATGTTAACAGATTTGACAAAACAAATATGAATAACTGAACAGTATCTATCACCAAGGACTCAGTAGGAACAGCCATCTTTGAGCTGCCTGAATATTTGTGGAAAACTGACGCAGCAGCTGTCACTACCAGACCATTACTTTCTTTATGAACTTGCCTTGAAAGAGTAACTGACACATATTGAGCAGTCAAGCTGCAGTATTACAATAATTCTATTTATTTAACAGAGTCAAAGCTTTCTGACAAAGAAGAGCTGGCATCTTTCCCTTCCATAAGAGAAGTGATTGCCATTGTACTCACTAAGGAACTGGGATTCCCTACCTTGTTGTTCAGTTTGGTACACTGTATTAGAATAATTTTGTTTAAAAATAGAAATGAGAATCCTCCAAGGAAAGGAAAATTACTCAATATACTTATGTTCCTATGGTTTACTATGTATTCTTTACACGTATTACAACTGAGCACTAAAGATCTGTACTGTGTCTCAGATCAGTGAGGTAAGGTTCCTGAAGATAATTTGTAATAAACTAAGTATTGAAAATATCTAGTAGCCTGCCTTGTATCAAAATCCTTCATCATTCAACGAAAACAGAAAATGTGCAATATCTGTTGTCAACACAGTGTCAAACAACCATATTGGGCTTAAGTTTTCAATAAAATAGACTCTTTCTGAATGGCTGGCATTTCTACAGCATTCTGAGCCAAATTCTCCACTCTTTTCTACCAGTATAACTACAACACATCCACAGAGGTCAGCAGAATTGTATTATAATGACTAAGTGGAAGATTTGGCTTGTCAATTACTGAGGAAGAAAAAGGAGATAAATTGCAAATTTTACTAAGACAGTCACAGATCTAATGATTTTAACTATACATTGTCCCTGAATGCAGTTTTCCTTGCATTCCTTGTTCGGCTGTTATTTACTCTGACACAAAAAGGTGAGTGGGAGGATTTCAGAGTAAAGATTGTGGCCCAGACTCTAATCTGTGCATCTAAAAAAGGGTGTGACAAAATTTAGAAGCTCTAGGGGCCAGTACATCCTATGACATACTGGTACTACTTAGAGACTCAAATAGGTAGCATCCTGTAGTTTGGCCCCTAACACAATGCTCTCTAATGTTAACATGATCCGTTTGCCAAACCTGATGACTCATGACTTCCGTTTCCTTCCTTCCTTAGTGGAGGTACATTTGCCTGTTTGGATTTTACAATGTGTTTTTAGCAAGAACCTTTAACTCTCTCCTGAAAATTCATCTAAAGGAAAGATTGCAATAGTGTGGGTCTAATCTACTTTAATTTTAAAACTTCATTCAATTTTTAATGATTGGGCAATTGTTTATATCTCTCTTTTATTGAAGGACTTCTGCAAAAATACTTCTTTACGCCTGCATTCTGGAAATAATTTTGCAATCATGAGTGAAAATGTCCTAAAAAAATCTTGATGCTAGTGAAAACATGAAGACTATGCTTCCTGTGTCATACAAATGTTTTCCCCTTTGTTTGCAAAACACCATAAATACAAGGAATGTCTGTGCTAGCAGTCAGGGAAGGAATCTTTTCCATTTAACCAAAATTTTTTCTCATAACCAAGACTTCTTAGCAAAGACCATATGCTAAGTAAATGTGTTCAAAGTGCTATGTTTTGCTCATTGAAAACATGCATACCATGATTCCTTTTTACACTAAGGTTTGTCTACACCATGCCAAAAGCTTAACAGGTCTGCAAGTAAGTATGAGTATGTGCCTGCTTTATTCACACAGTAAGGCCCTGGGAGTATACTCCTGGAGTTGTTTCCTCTTAACAGTTTGGAGCTTCAGTCAATGAACATAAAAATATGTCTAGTAACACAATAACACAGGAGGTGTGGCTGAGAAACATCTAAAGGGAAGAATATTTAATTTAAGAAAAAATTATGTCAGACACAGCTAATGCCTCTCTTTTCCACTGCTTTTGGGAAACAACTTTGCAATCATCAGAGATACTGATTTCTGACAGAGATCATCGGCAGTATCTAAAGTTGAAGTGCACTATGATTCCACTACTGGCAGAAAAATAATTTCAATTGTTTCTGAATTTAGTGAGACTGTTTTAACAGGATTTTTAGGGAGATCACTCCTGGGTATAGCTGATTATCAAGAGGGCTTTACACACTTACTGTTACAGATATGCACATGGCATTATCCAGGTGTATCTTCTTTGGTGTTACAAAGTGTGTTCCGAACTGCCAATTACAGTCAGTTATTTTCAGTAAGGCAAACTTTAAACTCAAGGTCTTAAGAGTTTTATTGTCTAGGTAACTGCAATGTCTCTAAGTTTCATATTGCCAGTCTCCTGCAATGATTTAATTTAGAAAGTCATTAAATGCTACATCTTGCTTTCCAAGTCAGTATTTATGGCAAGTTTCCATACCATAATACTCCCAGCTGGAAACAGGAGCCACAGCCATTCCACATTTAAATACTCCACTGCCAGATCCAAGTGCCAAAGAAGTCACGTAACCACCATAGGACTAGGGAGAAATCACAGACAGTTTAAAATTATTGGTGAATTATTGCTTTTTTTTCTGAATCAAACTCATATACATTAATTCCAAAGTAAGTATTTTACTTTGAATGCATGAAGGACAAATCAGCAAAAGCTTTTTATTTTTTATTTTTAATTTATCTATTTCAAATGGATCTGATGTGATTTCTTGTGAGAAAGATTAGACAATTTTATTGAATCACTTCTGTTTTGCTGCTTCTTCAATGCTTATCCCTGATACTGCTCTTATTACCACTTGGAATCATAGTAAAATTTAAGTTGGTAGGATACTTCAAGGTAATCTAGTGCAACCTCAATCCCAAAGACGGGTAACTTCAGATTTAAATGAGGCTGATCAGAGTCACATCCACATTACACAGCCTGTCTACTCAATCTGTTCCAACTCTGATCAATGTCTCTGTAATTTTGTTTTCTTAAAACCCAAACAAAACTTCCCTTGTGGCAACTTGTGTTCATTGCCTCTCATCCTTTAAGTGTACACCTCCAAGAAGAGTTATAGGCTTTTCTCTTCCTTAACAAACTACTTAGCTTTTGCTAATGATCAGCATACTGAACTAACACCATCATCACTACTAATAGGCTCAGTTACTTGAGAACTTGAGGTTGGAGCAATTCCTCCCTACTGCCTGCCACTGCAATTTTGTGGCCTGATTCCTCAAACTGGGGCCCAGCATGGAAGAATAAGTTCATAGCTAGAAGTTAGGTAAAGTAGTAAGCAAGACTGGATATCAGACTAGATCTGTGCAACTATACAGGACTAGTTGCCAAGATGGGTAAATACTGTAAATAAAAAGCTTTTGGTTTGGCTGTCTATACGATATGGAACAGGGGTTGGAAAATACTTGTATAATGTCTTTGGGAAAGAATAATTTGATTGGCTATTTGATCTTTTGGAAAATCAGTCCACAAGTCTAAAAAGTAAAGGATTAGTATCAGGCAGATAAATCTATGCACTGTAACAGGCACAGATGTAGGAGTTCAAAACCTGAATTGCTTTAGTGGTTATTCAAGAGCTTTTGCCATCCAGAAGAGTTTGGTGAGTCTGAAAGTACGATGAGCTGCATAGTTCACGCATACCTGCCAAGCTGCTGGTTATAAATAAGAACACACCTTTCAAAGTTTATAGACCAGGAATTGGTATAATAAATATAAAAAAATGAAAATAAAAGACTGATAGGTTTGGCAACAGGGCCATTATTTGAATATTATATCTGTTACTGGGATATAATGCTTTAGATGTGTGAAAACTCTTAATTCATTCTGGAAACACTATGGTGAAATAAAATATGATGTGATTAAAAAAGAAAATATTTTCCTGTGGCCTTAACTTAATATCACTTTAGAATTACTCATTTGTAAGTGTCTCTGTTACTTAATTTCTCTTTATGGTACCCCATTTTATCCTGGTGTTCTAGCAGTGTCTGACCAAATTAATTTAAATATTAGTTGGTAGAAGCTTCATAGAAAGCTTTTAGCAACTCTGCTCATGTGCTATCTAAGATCAGGCAACTTCTAGTGTTACAATTGAACTGAATCTTACAAGATCCATCCTCTACAATGTAAGAGGCAAGCCTCTTACAATGACACTGGGCCAACAAAAACAAACAAACAAAACCCAGCAAAAACAATGAAAAACCCAAATAGTAACAGATCAGGAGAATGCTTCTGGCAAAGACAGACAGTTAAAGAGAATGAAATAAAAGGTCTTTCTGAATGGTGATCAGCGAAAAATGAATATGTACAAAGAGAAAAATATTGAAAAATGCTAATGAGTCGCTAACATATCAGTTCATTCTGTAAGCTTTTATAGTTTGGGCAGCCTGTTACTGCTGAGTAGCTGATACTGATTTACTCAGACAAGGAATAAGGACAGGTCTGGTCTCCAACCCCCTTTAGCATTCCTTACACTACTATCCCTAATCCCTGAGAACCTCAGGTGTTGCCTATCAGCTCGTTCTCCTGCATAGCATAATTATGTTATGCTGAAGCTGAGTAGGATGCAGGGCTTCAGTTCTGTCTATGCATTCTGGATCCAGCCACTCATGATGAACATGAGCAACTGAGCCAGATAACCTAAACATCTTTAAGATCTCTATAAAGGTGCTGTGTGGCATTTGTGCTGCCACTGAAGTTGGCCTCAGCTTCTCCATAACATCACTAATAGGTCTGCATCTCATTTCTATGAACGATCCTACTTTGAAGCTGACGGCACAGGAAAAAGAACCCCAAATATTGCAATAATTTATTTTTCTCCTATTAGAATGCAGTGCTATCCTAAAATTTGTACTTGAGGTATGCTACTCTGTTTCTCAGTGCCTAAGGGTAGTGGAAACTGGCCATTTAATAATGAAGAATTGCAATGCATCTGGCTTTAAGAGGTACTGGGAGTGTTACAAAGCAAAGTACATTAAAAAATCGAAGATGAAAAACAGACTGGCTAATGATTTGGAATGACTTCTATACTGTCCAATTTTTCCACTTCTTGGTGCATCTGTCAATGTGGTACACCCTTCAGACCCACATGCATCCCTGTTGACCATTTCAAAGCCAACCAAATATACAGTGATTCAGAACGATGCAAGGGTCATGCTTTCTAATCAGAGGTATTCATAGGACTTATCTCATTGTTTTAATCTTGGATTAAAAAAGACAATACTTGAATTTTGACACCATGTCAGTAAGCTCCTAAGTAAAAAGTAAAGCCAATTAAAATGTCTCAATTTTGTTTAACTTCAAGTCCAAACAATGTAAGCTTTTCAAAATTCCCTCTTCAGCTGCCAAAGATCGCTTTCTGGGGGCTTGCATTGTTGCAATTGCATGTATGTAGGCACCAATGGGAACTATCTCCTTTGGCAATACCATCAAACACTGGTAGAAGAAACTTTATACAGATTTAGGACAGAATAAGGAAGAATTTAAAACATTATATTGCAGGATTACTTAAAGATAGATACAAAAATACTGACTACTCACCCAACCCCATATTGCTATTCGTTTCTCATCAATAAAACCCATTTCTATAAATTTCCTGTGGAAGAGAAAATAATGGAAACAAATGCATTATTAAAAAAAATTGCCAATACTACAACAAATTAGCAAAAAATAATTTTTCTTTCACTTTTTTCCACACATATGACCAATTTGAGCAAAACGACAATCAGCATAGCATGTCTTACTTCTACAAAGCATTAATTATTCAATTCATAGACATTTCAAAGGAAAAGGAAGAATTTGTCTTGAAAGAAAAAAAATGCTGAAATTAATAATTTCTTCATAATGATCTTTGTTCCAGTGGGACACTGCTGAACTGGCTTCTTGGCAAAAAAGTTGTTCTTTTTTTTATTCTTTTATTTAGAATCCACCTGGATATTTAGTTCAGGCTAGATTAAACACCATACATTATATTAATGCTGTTCACATGCACATATATACATGTATGTATGCGTGCATATGTACAGCATACAGACACATGCAGAGAAAAAAGTTCAAAAAGTCTACTCCTACTAATAAGCAAATTTCATTTCCCATAGGCCTACATTCCCACAGGCTATTATTGTTTCATTATTTTAATGCTAAAGGTGCTGAATTACCATTAACATTCAGACTTTATCCTGCAAGATGGTCAAGATACTCGTTTTACAACGAGCTGATACTCTGATCAGTCAAGAGGCACGTTATCAGCTTCTGAGATTAGGGATTCCCTGGAGCAATAAGCTTTCTTTTTCACATGCCTGAAAAGTGAAGAACGCATACTGCTACTGTAATAAAAATAATAAGGAGGAAAATATCTTCCCAATTCTCCAAGCTGGTAATAAGCTTGCAGTGAATGAAAGGTGTACCTTGCTTATGTACTCAGTAGTCAAACAGGTCAAAGAGAATCATAAATATTAGGTGTCCTACAAAAATACTGCATCAGAGTCTGAAGGCTGTATTTTCAGAGCTGTATTAGTAACAGCAAAGAAAAGGGGATATAAGAGTGTCTGTTAAACAAACCAGGTTTCAGATACACCCTAGGACATGTATCAGCAGCTGCTAGCCTTATTTTACTAGGACAAGCACAAGGGACTGACAACACCCAAAATGGAGGATATTATCTGGGTGGGACAAAGTTAGAAAAGCCAAAAATTATTCAGTTTTGTCACATTTTGCCTTTATCCCTGGAGTTCCTTCTACCCTCCAATAACTTCCCACTAGAGTATAGGATCCTCTTTAAAAATCATGTATCTTAAATCGTGCGTTACATCAGGAAGATGGAATGCAATATATTTAAATGAATAGAAATTTAGTCTAGGTGCTGACAGAAAACTGGGAAGTGTGAAGTCTGAGGTAATTTCTCCACTGCCTGTCTCAGCAGATTTTGCAACTGCAGAATCAGTTAAAGTTCCCTCTGTCTCTTATATCTTATGTCTGAATGAGGATGTAGAGTAACTAAGAAACATTTTCTCTTGTGATATTTTGAAGTATGGCATTGCCGCTAAAATTTCAAGGAAGAAAATAAAATAATAGATTAATAGAAAACCCTGACATGTTATACAGCTATTCTGTTTCATTTATCCCTGAAAAGGATAATGGTGCGTTTATATAATTGAGTACAGAATGAATTACCACAAAGCAGGAAGAGGAAGGAACAGGTACCCTCTTCACACACACTTGTACATACCAACATTCTCAAACAAGTAGAGAAAGCTGTGGAAACCTGGACTGCTACATTCAATTTCTAACTAAGCTTTCCAGAATCGTGTCTATCTACTGTTGCACCTGGAAATCTATCCCTGCTCTGATGGGCTGAATTCCAGAACAAAGGCTAGACTAAATTCCTAATTCATGCCTTGCACTCATCTCTGTGCAGTTCAAACTAACACTTCATTAAATGCCCATTTTAGCAGTGCTACTGCATCTGTAAGCTTAACAGGCAGCCTTTCTTTAGAAAACCTCAGCTTTCACTCCCTCCAAAACTTCTACTTGGAACACTTCAAGTGTTTCAGTGCAAAGGAGAAACTCTTGGGGAACAACTACCAGAGGACCTCAAACACTTTCTGTTGTTCATAACTACCCTAAAAAAAGTGTAGAAGGCAAGTTTATGACTAGCTGACCTCCACAAGGCTTACGTCAAGATTCAGTTTTGCTACAAACTTCACATTTGACCTTCAGCTAATCACTGTTGTACATCACTGTGGATCTTTGGCTAATTGCTGTGATCACTGAGGTAGGTTTCCCCTACAGGGAAAATTTCAGAATAATGGATAAAACATTGGCTTACCTCTCACCATAGGCACTTATATCTCCTCAAGCTTAGGACCAAAGCCTCTGATGATACTCTCATAAAATGGAAGTGGTGAGGTCCAAATGTGGACTATGAACTTAACATACCTAACATACCACACAAAACCTTACTGACATCAAGCACCTCAGTAATATTTCTACAAGTTGTCTTATTTCCTGGAGATAGCAGCTCTCCAGAAGAAAGGCTGAGAAGTATATTTAATATTTTTTTCACATTACTTCTTGTAGGTATGTAAATACAACAGTTATACAGGGAGATATTCTACTTACTTCACTGCTGAGATTTGATCCTCAACTTCATAGACTCCCAGTCTTCGATATACTGCATGCAAAATCTTGTCACCTTGATAAGCTGTGCCTCTGCCGTCCACAAGAGCAACAATAATTCCCTCTTTGCTTGCAAGATAGGTTATCCAACTAATACTAAATGTTTCCTTTACATTCTGGCTGCAAGGTCCTCCGTACCTGAGGAGGAAAATTCAAACATTTTTATCTCATATTTATAAATTTATAAGTGATTCCCGGATATAGATACTTCTCACATTTTATCCCCAAATATTTTGCTGTATAGCTGTGTTTCAGAGCTCAGTAGACAAACAGTTCAACTACAATTTTCATGTATTTGTGAGATTTCCCTAGCTAAAATGCATTTTAATCCTTTAAGTTTTATGCCTAAGGCAAATTATTAGTTTTAGCTCAGACTAAGGGGTGCTGCATCAGGTACCTGTCCTAAGGGGAATCATTGGAAAAATAGCCTACATGCTTTTATCCTTTTTCTTTCTCTGAGGAACTAATCCTTCCCATGCTAAGAATAACATTAAAAACCTCATTGATTTCCATTGGGTTAAATTTGTTTTCCAGAAATATATTAAAAAACCCACCACAACAAACAAAACAAAACTAAGTGATTGTGCTTTTGCTTCATAAAATGTTGTAAATGTCCTAGGTTTTGTTAAATTATAAGAAGTATGTTTTCTGACAAAACAACAACATTCAAAGAAAGGAAATGTTACATACACCTGTATAAGCAGAGGGTACTTCTTGGATCTATCAAACTGTGGGGGTAGAAGCATTTTGTACCACAAAGCTAGAAAAGACATATTGAAATTATATTGTTAATGGTTGAAATGATTCCTCTGAGCATAATCCAGAATTAGGTGTAATAGTACATAAAAATGAAACAGCAGAAACTACACAATGCGTGAACTGTGAACCACAGAACTGATGCAAGTAACTGTTTATATTGACCTGTTGAAGAAGAACACTGAAGAAATAAAGTGCCTACTTTTATTTTGATTTAGCTATGCATAAAATTATTATTTCACCTATCTCCAGGTTTTCAGTTTTCCAGGTGCCTAAAAAAATACAACTAGGAACATAACTGTTTGTTAACATCATGAGAAATGAGTTTTGGAAATTTTGCACTGATTCACTACCATGGAATATTTTTGCAGAGTCACTAGTGAAAACAACAGTATATGCAAGTCAATAGAATGTGTAATACATGAACAGCAGTTTACATTTCACATTTTATTACCGCCATACTATAATGTTTTAACATGATCTTTAAACACTTTACTAATAGTATTAAAGATTATTTTTTAATTGCTTTGTGAAGCAGAGATGTATTTTAACTACTATTTTACTGAGGTACTCTGAGGCATAGACAAACTGGTAGTTATCAAACAGGGCAGAACCAGGCCTCTTCTTCCCAATGTGACAGGCTAACAAGTTTGTTCTACAGAAAAACGATACTTACTATAACGAAATGAAGGCAAAATATTAAAATGATAGGAATAAAAGTATAATGAAAATTTGTAATTCTTACTTATACCATCCACTTCAAGTTTATTAATTTCTTCTTTTGGCAGCTTGATCTCTTGCAAAGCAGACTGCAATTCCCTATTGTCTTCCAATACTCTGAGTTCTAAGTAAAAGAAATGCCTGAATTATTGACTAATTTTTTTGTAATCCCTCTTCATTAATTGAGATTCCTTTATTTTGCGCTATTAGAACAGAAAGAAAATCTGTGGCATTTTACAAGCAGATGTTACGAAGAAACTCCTTTTTCCTGCAGAGCCTTCATCCCAGTTTTGTAATATGGTGGGAGCCAGAAATGCAAAATTCATTCCATCATGCAAAACAGAGTCCTGTATCTCCTCTCTTGCTTACCATAGTAACATCATTTTAACCTCTGAGACACTTTGGCAGTGTGGTTAAGCATATAAATGTTTGGGAATATCTTGTTTCTGGACTAACACAGGAAATTCATTTTCTTAAGGGGTTGTGGCAAACCCTTGCTTAACCACTGTACAACATATTTCTACACTACGATACCAGACTTATTGTAAGTGTCCTTAGTAATATACTACTGCACACTTAGTGAACCTCATTTTTTAAATCTAAAAAGTATTTAAAATTTTTGTTTTACTTGCTTTAGACCAAATTTACAGTTATATAATTTAAAAACTGCTATTTAAAATTTAGTTAATTTCCAGCATAGGCTGCAGGAATCTACTGGGTGTTACTTGTTTACTCCTGCTTATTTATTTGTTTTCCCATGAGTAGTGATGAAGAATATTGTACATAATGGAAACCTGTGACTTTTAGCTTCACTTTCAAAATGAAAGAAGCTTTTAAGACTGCAGAAGACTTTTTTTTCCTTTTTTTTTTTTTTTTTTTTTTTTAATGGCAACTACTTCCTGTTTCTGGAAATGCTCAAAATATACAAGAAATACTGAGTATTTTTTTTACAGGACCGTGCTAATTTGCATGGCATTTCAGGACTGAGGGCTTTAAGTTGGAGAAGAATTTTTAGAGAAAAACAGGGGACAGAGAGAGAAAACTCACTGCAGAGTAATTAATATGTTCATGGTTAGCAAATTCCTGCTTGGCCTGGTTCCAAACAGTCTTCACTAACAGGCTACTTAAAGAATGAGGACTCTCAATGTTTCTTGCTGGAGTTCTCATTTTGTATCAAGAATAAAACCTTGTCTGAAACAGTTATTTGAACTGATCATCTGAAAGAGCTTCTGCTCTTCCCTGACATCTCTACCGATGGCTGAAGAGCAAGTCACTGATGCAAATTCTAATTAGTACAGTACAATAACTCAAACTGCAAACTCGAAATAGCACACTGTTGCCATTTGTATAGAGTAGGTTTGCTTCATGAAAAACTGAGAAAGTCTTGTGTTCATCCAAATGTGAAAATGAATAGTCTGGAAATCACAATAAGGTTTTCTACAAAGTTCGACTAAATATTTGATAGACAAAGAGTAACCAATGTTCATTGCATCTATAGCATGTAAACAGGAAAAACATCAGAATTCTTTGAAAGTGCTGGACTCAGGAATGAAAAGAAAGGCATGAGTGTGTTCATTAATATTTGCATTCTACTAATTACAAATCTAGAAAGACACTAGGTATTTTCATAACAAAAAAGATGAGAGGCTTCTTGATCACAATCCTATATATTCTATTAGATGTTCTGCATAGTGAAGATCAATGAGAAAAAAAATAGCTCAGAAATAGGCAGGATCTTTGCAGTACCTCTATCACCACGGTTCTCAAAAAGAGTAGAAATAGGAATCCCAGGACCTGTCATAAGAATGATAAGAAGGTAGTTTGAAGCTGGAATTTTGTGGTGGTGCATATAACATTAACATTGGTAACTGACAGGTGTTACAAGAGCTCAAAGTTGATACACAAATCTGAATCTTTTCTGCTGTATAATCCACTAGTCCCTGCTGCACAAAATACACAATGTATGTGCTTAGACTTGTACACATACAGGCATTGCTCAGCATCATAAGCAAAATAACTTTAAATCTCCTAACTCTTTGTCCCTAGAGGTGAAGTGACATCTGGCTAATACCCGAGATGTGATTACATAAGGTGAAAGCAGAATTAACAACGTGAAACATTCTTCTGAGAACATGTCACATCATATTTATGAAGGTGAGTGGCTTTCATATGGTGATGACCTTACTGACTATTTTGTGCAAGAATGATTGAAAGGTGTTATTATTTGCTTCTCTGCTCAACGGAACTTCTAAAGAACTCTTTAGCTGATCAGTTAGCGCAGAATCAGAAGAGTAAACTTTATATGAAATATGCAAAAGGAAAATCTTGGATATTTTTTTCTTTTTTAGATTGTGACTTCACTGCTCCTTGATTACACCAGTGGATGAAACCTCAGATCACCAAAATCACCTAAGTTATTTCAACAGAGCTAAGACTTGATTTAATGCTTCTGTGTTACAAGTGGTTTCAGTGCTAATCCATCTTGATGAACTGAAGTTTTCTTAGTTTCATTATTAAAAGTGTTCTCAGGTAGTAAGTATCCAACACTGTGGCTAGCACAGGTTTTTATAATTTCAATTGGGACACATTTGGGATAATCAATACTACCTATGCCTTTGATAAATTTGAAAGAACAACTGATTATATGTCTACCCCCATGCTATACATACCATAACAGATCAAGGCATAATATTTAGAACGTTCACTGAACCTTGCTGTATAATACTGGCATCTCTCTTTCCTTAAATTGCAAGTAATGCATTGTTTTCTGATAGGTTTACTTCCAATAGTGATTCTAGGACAGAAATAAAGTAAAGCAGTATTATTTTGCTACAACTAACTTCACATGTGTCTGCCTCACATTCTAGAACACAGGCACTGTACTTTCAGAATGGTTCCATTTAAAAATAAGTATTTCCCCTCTTTATCTTACCCCCTCCCCACCCGACTACATTTAAAAGTTAGATGCTATTTCTCCTCAATTCTCAGGTATAATCTGGGGTCAAGATTTAGTTAAAATAGCTTGTGAAACTACATTTTAAACATCTTGAAACTAAATGATTTTATTGACAAATCTAGATCTATCTTTTATCAACCTAGTATCATTAAGATAATGTTGATAACACTTACTTGTAAATATTCCTTCTTCCTGGATAGCCTTCAAATTCATTGCTTGAATAGAAACTGTAAATTCATGTATATGTTAATAAATAATCCATAAAGTGATGACCTATGAACGAGCATCAAGATGAAAAGCCGTCTTGGAAGTTAACTTAGACTTTTTGAGATTTCTGCATGTGATGGAAGAGTAAGTTAAGCTTGTATACCTTTCATCTTAATAAATCTTTGCTCAAACTCTGATTAGATGAGAAATAAATAATAAAAATAGGACTTCTATCTTGATTTTATGAGCTAATCACTTCAGTTACATAAGCTGCATCTATTTTTAAGTAACCTGAATGAAGACCATAAAAACAGAGATGATTGAAGTAGTTGCAAATTGTATGAGGGCTAATCACATGCTTAAATTTAAGTATTTCTAGATAAATCTAAGATGGCTGATTGAAAATAAATAGAAAATTGAGGACAATTTGAAAAGGATGTCTCATAAGGAAGCCAAGTTTGCAAACCTGTGCAGTGCCTTTAAATACAAATTTATTGTGGATGCATTCAGATAAAAAACAAATTATAACTAGTTATAACTTGATGAGTTAACAGTGTTCCAAGGACAACACTCAAAACCTGTTCTCTTGGTCATGATACTTACATTGCATCATTTGTTACTCTGAAAATGTATATTGCCTCCCATTCTCCACTTGTAATTTGAATTGCATTCTCCTGTGAAGCAAGACATATGTTACCGAATATTGTAGAATTATTTTGGGAACTTACAGTACATCAATGTAGAACACTTTGTTTAACTTACCACAGAGCCATTGATGTAATGAATATGCTTATAACCATTTTTGTCACTAAAAATTTTGTAGTATGAACTGCTGTCCGATGTAAAATATGGTGCAGAAACAAAGAACTGAAACAATGAAGAAAAATGGTAGGTGAGATGTAAGTGTGTCCAAGCTGTTTAGTAGATTATAGTGGACATACTAGAAGTAACAAGACTATTGAATCTGTTCATGTGGGACAAAGCACTTTGCACTAGTGTTCACCTGTGATACTCAGTCTCCCAGTCAGTACACATTACCATTTCTAATCTGTCATGTTAGATTTCTTAAGCTGATAATAGAGATACCTCAAGTATCCCACAAATGCAAACTGCTACTTGTAAGTGGAATAATTTGTTTGTATATTCTGAATGACCTTTAGCTATTCAGAAATAGGTAGAGTCGACTTCTAAAAAATAAGATTCTGAATTAAGCTAATGTTCATGAATGGTGCTAGACTCATACAATTTCCTTCAAGGTTTGTTTTTACTGTGAATTCCCAGAGATTGCTGTTATATCTCCTCCATGATAAAGGTTACTGGGTAGAGAAAACTTCTTTTGCTCAGGAGTAACCGCAGAAAAGTATCAACTACTCTTGTAACTGGGGTGTTTTACCTTGAAGGTTCCTTTCTAGCTGAAGCTGTGCAACACTTGGCACTAAAACTGTGTTCTGAATGGACAGGTTTTATTCTTAAAATGCTATGGTATGGCCAAATCTTATCTCTTGCCCTAGTGACATCAAAGGAATTTTACATCTGTTCTTTGCCTCCAGGATGTTTTTAAGAATTACATCACAGTATGATTCCCCTCCCTGCAGTATAATGCCTAATAAGTCAGTCTAAGATTTGCAAAAGGAGACAGAAAAAGGGTTTTTAAACTCAGAAAGCAGGTAGTCAGACACTATGCCTAACACAGAATTAAAAGTCTCAATCCTACAGTGCAACAGGTTTAAGTAGCAGTGTTGTATGACTCAGAATGGTGTTTCATGTTCCAAAATGTTGCTGTGAAGATGCAGAAAGCTGTAGCTTTTCATTAAATCAAAATAGAGTACAGTAAGGAAACCTACTCCGCCTGCCCATCCTGTTTGACTCTCTTCTATGTGCTGTTGATTCTGAAAAACAAAATCAAATGTACACTCTTTTAAGAAGTTCAAGAATTAGTTTACAGAGGTTCAAAGTCTTCAAATAAAAAATGTGTGGCTGTCTGTAAGAGAATTTTACAATACTTCAGGGTTCTGAGGAAAATCATGCTGTACTAATACCATTCAGTTAGTTAAAATTTTATTATTTAGCAGCTGTTACCAAAGCTAAATAAAATCTAAAGTAATTGTTTTAACCTTATGCAACGTATTCACTGGAAGCAAGATCCAATAACTACGTAGTCTCATGAATTTTTCAGTTAAAAAAAAAAAAAAGTAAAAAAAATTGAGGAATAATAATATTAAAAATCTGTGTTAGATTCTTAGCTGGTTCATTTGACACATTTCCTTTCATTTCAAAGCTGTGATGTTGCTTTATTACAATGGATAATGTGACAAGTAGGTATATCTTATAAATGTAAATCTTAAAAATACAAGCCAAATACTTTAACTAAGTAAAGTTCATATTAGTAGAAACCAAGGGGTCTGATATTCAACACTTACATATCACACATAACACATTTAGAAAGGATTAAGGATTGGCAAAGATAATGTAGGCACTGAAAATCACCCAGATTGTTATAACCTAAGACTATAAATTTAGCAGGTCTTAAGTCCTGGTAACATTCTTAAAGCTGATTTTAAAAAAGACTTATACTGAACAATTAATCAATACCTCCTGCAGCTGAAGGCGCTTTAACTTTTTTTTTTTTTTTTTAAATGTTTTACTTATAAAGCTTCTAGTGTATTTTCACTATGTTTCTAAGAGTTTTTCATTGAAGAGCATAATATCTTGCTTGTTGGATGGAGTAAGGGATTTAATTTTTAACAATTCTGCATTTAGTCAATATATTTCATTTTTTTTAATCTTGCAAGCTTTTCTTTACATGCTGTTCATTTAATAGACTATTTCTTTACAGTCTGAAATAAATGCAACAAATGTTCTTTCTTAAGAAGATGGTTTGTATTTGTACCCTCAATATAATCTCATTAACATTCAGAATCATGCTTTCTCCCTTTCAACTTAGTCCCTTAGAAGTGACTTGCCTGAGTGAAAGTTGCAGGTATTTGCCTATTAGAAGACTGTTTAGCACTGTGTGAGGGCTCTATCAAGCTATTAAATCAGAAGATGGATTTTATATCTTTTAAGATAAGAAAAATGGGATGTATAACTTTATATCTTCATCAAAAGTTTATTTTCCTTTCTTTAAATTAAGGCTCAGATCTTGATGATAAAGTACATTTAGGATATATTTAACTTCTCTCTTACGCGGAGTCCCATTGACTTATATGGGATTTTTCTGTGTATTAAAGTACTTACAGAACTTAATTAGAGAACTAGCATCATTATAGGAAATCCCAATTTCACAAATACATGCCCAGCTTTCACTCACGTCAATAGTTCCACTGAAGTCATATTGGTTTCTATGGTCTTTTTACATGAGCAAGACTTGAATACATGAACATTTTGGATGAATTAACACTTTAGGAACATCTTGTAGATTATATTTTGTTATTATTTTCAAGTAGATAAATCCTAGCACATTTATTGTACATTAGAGTCTCAGTTTAATCTGAAATCAACAAGAGAATGATTTTTGCCAATGGAAACATACAGAGATATACTTTCTAACTGCAAATAGAGCTAATGCAGCACTCCCATCTGTTCACACTCCTTCAATTGGCCATTTGTGCAAACTTTAATGTGATAAAAGCATTGTATCACTGTATAAATATAGAATTATAGAAACGTCAGTAGTGATTCCGTAAATAAGGTTTCATGGATGATTGCAATTAAGCAAGGATCATGAACAGAGTCCTGCAAGATGCTAATTGTTCTGGTCTGGTTCCAGCAAAGCAATTAAGCACATGCTTAATTTAAAACACACAAATAGACCTACAGAAATAAATAAAATTGATTACATGCTTAAAGTTAAGCTTGTGTTAAAGTACTTTGGTGGATTGTGGTAGAAACCTAGAACCCTTGATTTTTTTTTTTTTTTTTTTCATTAAAATATTTAGTCATTAAAATGCAGGTTACTTCGAGGTGAGATAGAGATTCAGTGTTAATGTACTTATAAAGTGGAACAATTACTTAAGAGACATATCAAATGCTGCAGTAAATATGTATTTTGTCCGAATAAATTCAAATATTTGTCTGTGGAAATGTACTTACATGATAAAGTTTTAAAAGAACAGAACCTTAAATTCCTTCTAATTTTGTGACACTTGTCATATCATAGAGGAATAAGAATTATTTTCAGCTTGTAAAAGCTGTATTAATAAACTCTGAATTTACAATTTATCAGCTACACAGAACACTTACAAATATTCTTGCCTTTTCTTTCCTATTAGTTCAAGGTTTCACCCTAATGCTAGTTTTTATACATGTTCTGTACCATAGACAAGACATGCAAACAGCATCAATACTAAAAGACAGTAGATGAGACTTCTGTACTGGAGTCACTGAAATTCAGGTATCCTTTCCTTCAAGATCTATATGAATTTATCAGTGTCTACAGCCTTAGAGCTTTACAGGGACTTTTAAAGAAAACATTTTTTTCAGAAAAGCTTCTGTACAGAAGACCTATAACTATCTACATATAGATATAGATAGCTAGGCCATCAAAGCTATCCTTCTGCTCAGCAGAGCACGGTTTCCCCTCTGAACTGCCTTAATGATAGAACGACATTTTAGAACAAAATGTAGAACTACTGTTGCAATTGGCCTGAAGTTTTCTTTTCAGATTTGAAAAGGGGATTGTGTTTCTGAAAACTTGCCTGCTTTCTCCAACTGTATGAGTCAATAAGACAGAAAATTTTTTCCCTCTTGAAAACCTGCATCTTTATCTAATTTAATCATAAAGGACATGATTCAGTCAGACTGAATGTATGTAATTTAAATGTAGTATAACAAGATTTTTTTTAAATTTTAAATAAGATTTTATTTAAAAATCAATAAAGATCCTATATGGTCCCAGGAAGCAGGAAGGAACTAAACAACAGTATTGAAAGCTGCTCAGTAACATTCTACTTAGTTTTGTTGCTTTGATTGCTATTTAGGCCTCCCTAAAAAATATTTAGGTGATTTTATTTCTTGTTGGTGCGATTAAATTTTTTCAGCCCTCTCCCAGCAATTAAAATATTGAAAAAGGTGTAACTAGTAGATACAAGATGAATGTGATCAAACATTGGAAAATTCAATTATGGCAGGCACAAAATTGTTTTCTAAAGAATTCAGAGCAAGCCTAAATATATTTGTGCAAGTAAGTCAGAGCAAGCTGTGCATTACCAGTTGGTGTTAAAATAGGTATGCGGATTAGCCAATGTTAACTTTGGCAATGTTAAATTTATATTTCCAACTTTATTACCTCTGGACAGTCCCAAGTATTTGAATTTTCTTGGAAGTCACAAATAGCTAAGACCGAAAAATTTTGGATTCTCCTTAGCCATTGCACACATATCCGACTATCTGTCACCCAAGTAAGCCAAGTAAAATAGTGATCACTAAAAAATAAAAAAAAAAAAAAAAAGGAAGAGAGGGGTTATTAAAGAACAGCAATGTGGAAGCATTGCTACAGACTGTACCCCCCATATTGCTCTGTGGGAGAAAATAGCAGCGCTTCATTGTCTTAGGGATGGTATTTTTGGTCTTTCATAACAACATATCATATGGACAGACAGAATCAAAACACATTTCTGGTTAGCTTCTGATTCATCTAGGAGATGAATATGGCACTCTACTGTTAGAAACAGAAAACAACTCAGAGGTTCAAGCACTGAAAACAAACAGACAAAAACTTTTTTAAAAAAGAGAAGACATATTTGCAGGCACACTACCTGGATGCTATGACTGCAGGAACTGGCACCTCCTTAGGACCAAATGCTTCAATGTTAATAGTATCAACAATAAATACTTTAACAGTAGGATTTTTAGCGCCAGCCTTCGAAGGAAATGCATCAAGTTATTCAAACAGGCTCTGAAGATTTCAGATCGTAGAAAATTACAATACTTTTTGCAGAAAAGGAGATAAATTACAAAGTATGCATTCAATTGGGTATAATAGGGCAAATGTGGTCATATAAGTATGCCACTTAGCTCTGCATCATTTCGTATATAAAGAAGAAAACCTTTTAAACAGTCAAATTTAGTGCATTTCTATACAGAAAACATGCTCTATTTGCAGTGTGGATCTTTGCAGCACACACTAGACTTACTTTGGCATAAAACTCCAGGAATATGTTCACATGATTGTAAATGGTCTTTGACATCCCAGCTGTGAAATAAACTGGTTTAGCTTAAACTGATTTCATGCTTGCTTATTCATTGCATACATTATTACTTTTTTAATTCTCCTCCATGTGTGGTCTAAACCATTTAGCTTTACTTTAGAATTGTAATCCAGCTGACAGACAACTTCTTAAGACACATTAACACGATCACTTGCAATCATATGAACATGACAGGAGTCAGGAGAGCTTTCTAATACATGCCAAAGAAATGGCAATCCAAAACCTCCATGCCTTAGATCTGGCACTTGAAAGTAGTTAAAATCCAAAGCCCCTCAAGATCAAAAAGCACTATGAAGTGTGTAAATAAACTGAAGCTATCATAGCCTTTATTTTTCATAATAAAAAGGTTTCATAATTCATTTACTGTAATGAAAAATAACAACTGCATAGTTAACACACCACAATAAGCAAAGCAAACTGAAAAAAGCAAGGTTTGATCATGCAAGCATGCACTTTTGCACATACTTTTTACTTACAGGAGTAATTCCATTTATTTCACTTACATTATGACATATCTACAGTTTTGAATGTAGCTATACCCTTTCAGAACTTGGCCTAAGTTTATTTTCTTGCTTTAATTTAGGCTACAATGGATTTAACCACTGTAATACAACTATTTTTTTAAGCACAGTTACTTTTATCATTGTCATAACTGATTTCTCAACAGAAAGTAAGTGAAAAGAATGAGAATACATACCTTTGGGTATGGGATAATTATTCTTCTAGGATACTGGTCCTCACCAAAATATGAATATTCAATCACTGGTATGTCAGAATCATTAAATTGTACGTATGCTAAATATTTTCCACTTGGAGACCACCACAGTGCATATTTTGTCGCTAGCATCTCCTCTGAGGATAAGAAAATAATTCATAATAGTTTATAATTGTAATCTATGTACTTTCTAATCTATTTTAAAACTTTACTATTAGCAACCTAGACATGTAAAGAGAGTTGTACTAAATAAATAACACCAAATGTAGTGCAAAACATCTCAATTCTGAAAGGCCTTAAGAACTCTTGAAACAGGCACACAGATCCCATTTAACTCACTTGGGTTTTTCATATTTGTGTGTGCATTTTTTTTTAATGCACAAAAATGCTGAATTTTCACCCAAATAAAAACTTTCATTAAAACTTATTTTCCAACCGCTGCCTGTGCAGCAGCAGGAAGCCCAGTTTGTAAAGTTCTGATATAGTTTCAGTAGCAAAAAACTCGGGATTTTGGTTACACACTATGAATACAAAACACAGTCATTGTCTTGCAACCATAGGGTTACTTCATAATGTATCATCACAGTTATTTTAGAATGGATTGTGAGAACCAGGTAATCTAAACAAAGCATTTAACATGTTAGTTGCACTTCAAGATTTACTTACCTTCATAGACCCAATCAGGAATCCCATTAAATATTTCATTCTGTTTTCCATCACTAGTTATTTTAATTGGTGCCTCTCTTGGGCTTTGCTTCAAATAAATATTATTCTGATACACATACACCTAAAGGCAAGAAAGTGTTTCTTATGAATATAGGCACCACTAACAGAGGTTAGAGTAAGATCTTCTGCAGTCAAAGCTCTTACATTATACCAAATAGAAAATATAATGAATAGAAAACAGAACATAAATGCTACACTAAAAGCCCTTGAAAATTCTGCAACAGTAGGTACCTCAGTAAATAAATTATACATTACAGGCCAAATTCTATGTTCAGTTATGTCAGAATAAATCCTGAACAGCTCTTTTGACTTTCACAAACTTCAGAGGATTCTGTGTCTCGCTTTGGTGTGGAAATTCATTAAGCAAAAAAAAATAAAGCTTTGAAACTCACTAAAATTGCTGTATTTTTTTAAGAGACACTCAGACTAAGTGTTTTGTGACTTTTCCTTCTGATTCCCCCAAAAGTAGGAGACAAAAACAAGTACAGAAAGACTAAACAGAAAATTATTTAACTTTTCTAAGCCTGTCTAGGTGATGTGAGATGAGACAAAAACAAAGTTATACTCTGTCTCGGCTTATTTGTTCCTTTCTAGTAAATTAGTTATCAGAAGAGATTTCTTGCAAGAAATGCTTGCAGGCCTTCATTATCTCTAAATTTCAATCAAATGAATGGACATGTGTTTAAGAAACAAGCACAAAACCATCACTTTCTGAGAAAATAATGCCTTTTGAACCTATAACCATTTGTTAGCAACATCAATGTAACATTTTAACTACTTCGTGCTTTAAATTAAAAACAAAGCAACTCTCAGGTGAAATATGAGCACTATTGTATAAAAACATCACACACTATTAGTACTAGGAAGGTTGGAAACCATCTTCATTTTGTTCTGTCTTCAGAATTCTTTGGAATTTGGAACCGAGAATAAAAAACGTTTATAAGTGTGTTACAATATGCAATAGGTCTGTCATAATTACAGAGAAAAGCATACTTGGCTATCAAGTAGCTATTAAATAAAAAAAGAAAATAACATATTTTTTAATAAGACTCTGGCAGAAATCTCCTAGAGTAAAAATTTTAGAAAATATTTTAAATACTGCATCTTTAAATCTCCATAGTTAACTTATGTGTTATACAGTGTCAAAGAAAATCACATTGGTTTTCAGGCCTGGAAACTACATATAAATCTATATGCAATTATGTTGGTCAGTTCATGATAAGCGACTGGCTAGTAAACTGAAACACACATATTTATGTTTATGCACATAACACAATCTAGCTGAGAACATGGATTCTTCTATTGAGACACAGACAAGTTAAAGTTTAACAAGTCAAAACTGTTTTCCTTGCCACTCTTGCTTACAACCAAGGCTAGTACAAACAGACCTGTCAAAAATCTGGCCAAACAAAACAACAACAAAGGATAAATAAATGTCTTCTAGCCACACAAAGCAAAATTATTCTAGCACTTGGTTATCTTTACTGACCAATTTGTGTCCAACGGGTGACCAGGATATATACTGAATTTTATGTGGAAGCTGATTTTCTGTTACAAAACCACTAAAAAAAGGAAAGAAGTTGAGATGGCTTTTTGAGCACAGTGCAAATGGATCATTAAACTCTATATTAATCTAAAATTCATGAAGGGCTATATTTTCTAACAGCTTTTTGTTTCTTGAGCAATGCAAAATTTAGCCAGGCAGTGAAACATGCAGCAATGTGATGGCATGCACCAGTGCTGGCAAAGACTTGCAACTCGACCCGTTGAAAACATATTCAGCAGCCTAAGAAGACAGCCTTATCTCTTCCAAAATGCTGCACAAGCACCTATAGTCATCTACTTGATCTGAAATCTGCATTAGAGTCTCAGCAAATTATTGGGAAATGTGAATTCAGGATATAGCATGCTGAGGCAAGCAGGACAACAGCATTAATACCATTTGTGAAGGATCATGAGCCACATGCAGTACCTCTCTACTCACATTAGCTTGCAGAAATCTTTTCCTGTCACCTTGAGCCAACAGCTTTCCAAGAATGGAGCAGCTCAGTGCAGCTTCTGTTGCACAAAACTAAGAAGCATTGGTCATGCTGCTACTTGGCATAAAAAGGTGACTGGGGAGGCAGATGGCCTCCTTCAAACTTGGGTGGAAAGAGAAGTGGTTTGAGGAAGATCTTGGTAAAGAGAGCAAATGCCATAGGAGAAGCTGCAAACTTCTGAATGACCCAAGATGGACTGTCACAAGATCACTGGAGGGCTAAAGGACATGTGAGAGTTTTAGGAAAGCCAAAGATTAGATCACACATTAAAAGGATGAATTAGACAACAGAAGGGCATGAAAGCTTAAGGTGTGAAACTGAAGTAGACTCAAGCAGCCAAGACAGGGTGGGAGAAAATTATGCAAAGAAGGAAAAAAGATAAGAATCCTGAGCAGTATTTCAGGGTATGAAATATGAACCAGCCCAGATACCTTGATGAGTAGATGAAAGACCTGTATGATTTCCTTAGAGGTAATTTTTTTTCAAGCAAATAATTAACCTGACAGATTCAGGCAAAAGCAAAGCAGGGTGGTAGTCACATTACTATACAGTTTTTCAGTGGAAATGCTTGCAAGCACATCACTACAGAGTATTCACCAGAGCTCTCTGTAAGAAATATGAGGCCTTACCCATATATCAGATCATAAATGTGGTATGATGCTGTATAAGAGTATCTCCACAGCTGCAAAAATTAAGCAAGAAAATAGTGTTATTAACTTGAAAAAACATAAGATAATTAAAAATAATTAGCTGCCTTTTCATAGCCTATCCCTTTATCAAGAAAGTACCAAGAAACATTTATCCACAGTGAGCACAATCAACAAAATACTAAATGAAACCAAGCGTTTCATTGAGTAATAGATTAAAACAATTACCTTTGAATAATTGCTTTCCAAAGCTATGAAATATTTGTCTGATGACAACACATAATTTGAAGCATTAACTTGTTTCTGAAAGATTAAGAAGTAGATTAAATTATAGCAAAAAACCTTTATATACGGATTTGATGAGTCAGGTTTTAATCCACTCACTTTTAAACAGGTACTTGAACTGCAAATGCATTTTCTTGCCTTTTTATTAATTGAAAATATACATACCATTGTGCTGTTAGTCATGATGGTAGTTGGGTAGTTCATTTCAACATTGTAAAGAATAATATCATCTTCTGCAGACTGATGAAGATATTCATTATCTTTATAAACAAGACAAAAAGGCTGTCACCTTGCACAGAAGATAATATAGAACAGAAATATTTATCAAAATATTCACACTCCTGTCCGTGAATAGATTTTGAGCAAATGTGTTTTGGCATCCGCATTAAGAATGTTTTTCTTCTAATGACGCCAAGGTACAGACTTACCAACAAACTGTCTTCAGGGTTCTGGAGTATGTTCTCAAGATTACACACTGCACACAGAATCAGCTAGTTAACTGTATAATTAAATGCCAGTAATGTCTGATCAAGAATACCAGGGATAGATCTGATCTTTGCTTATAATTTCACCAGAACATTCTCATTTGCACAGATTCGGCAGGTAACAGTAGAACCATGTAATTGACCTTATATAAATGATACCACCCTTTCTCATACAGGTCCCACAAAGTGAGGGTCAGTGGCCTTCAATGAGAGTGGAATTTAACCCTACCAGTGCTCAAGACCTGAGCCATAGTTTGGTAAAGAATGAAGATCAGAATTTTAGTTTCACATCATTATTTTTACTGCTATAAACAGAGAGAAAGAATTACATACTTGGTGTAGGTAAAGAGAGAGAGACTTCAACAGTTTAAAAGCAGCCTGAAAAATTGTTAAGTGTTTATTTTTAGGAAATTAGCTCACTGGTGGATCTTTTGAGCACAATTCTATGATAAGTGTAACAACATTTGTGGTGATCTCAGGCCTTCTAAGGAAGAGATATTAAATTTAAACTCCTGCTTCAGAAGGAAAGTAGGTATTCAGAATGCTGTAGGCATGGCTATCTATGGAATCTATGGCATGACTTTCGCATGAGTTTTGTGACTGTTAAGAGGAAAGATAACTCTAAGTGAGAAGGATATAAAGGGGGAAGGACAATGCTGGGTTTAGGTGATATGCTGCCTACATACTTCAGAGAGAATTCTAGCAAATGGTGACCTAAGTTTTAAATCATACAAGTGATGCCAACATACTTCAAATTGTTAATTGTAAAACCTGAACTGCTGCTGGCAATATCCTGGAACACTTCAGTTCAGTTCTAAATTTGTGGGTTGAAACTAACTTGGTAAGACTCCATGTGAACGGTACTATGTTTCTTGTCCCTAGTCAGAGAACATTAATTGCCTGAGGCAGCACATAACAGGAGTGGAAATAGTGCGTGTACTCAAATGCAATCCACTCCAGCTCAAGCCTTCTGGTGCTGCTGCTATTCAATGATAACAAGGCTCGTACTTCAGCCAGCCACAGACACATATTATCAGCAGCAATTAAGTTCATGTCTTTATCTTCTACTTTAAGAAACTTGCCTAGAAACCCAACCTTATTTTCCATGCAATGCATTGGAACTCAGGAATTTCAGTGGTGTCAGCATTTCCTTAAACAAGATAAGAACAGTTGGACTCATTGCAGAGCTAGGTACTACTGAAAACAAAGAAAGGAACCTGTAAGACAGGCGATCTCAATTATTACAAATGGTACATGAAAAAGTTCTGTGACAAAAACAAACTAGCAGATTGCTTAAAAAATTACTGACACATTTACATATTTCTTTCACTTTCTGCAATGAATATGACAGTAAAATAAATAAAACACTGAAGGCCTCTATAAAATTATAGTTTATACTTGACTCAAACATGTCTGTTGAAACATAAAATACCTGGAACTTCTAGAATGACTGACAAAAGTATAAATTTCAACTGTAAATTTTGACTAGCAGGTTGTTTAATTTCATAGTTATAATTCATTCACAGTAGAGCTAGAAGAAAAATACGTTTCTGAGTCGTGTAAACTAGTCTGAAAATACGTATCAGAAAGGCCTATGTATGTTTGAGAAAAAGTTTTACTTACCTGACACCCAATATGGAAAAAATGTTTTATATTGGAAGTTTCCATTCAGATAATCCTCCAATGTAAGAGCTCTGGGACCATTATCTGTGCTGACAACTAAAAATATGACAGAAAGTTTCTGTTAATGCAATGCTGTTAAATGAAAAAAAAAAAAAAAAAAAGAGAGAAAAAAAGAAGTAATCACTACTCATAGATTTCGCCCCCCCCCCCCCCCCCCCCCCCCGATATTTAACACCAGGGAACATCAAGGACAGCATGATCCTGGAGTTATGCACACAGTAGGTAGAGCAGAAAGGAAACTTCTCTGTTACTGGTCTGATAAGGTGCTTCAGCCTCTGAAGGATTCACTTTTAGGAATAAAAAATTAGAAAATAGACTATTTTACCCAGTTATTTATTCACTCAAACATATTTACTTGTAGAATCTGTGAGTGCAAGAAAAGCACTTTCCAAATATTTTTAAATATTTTAAAATATTTTTAAAGCAAGGGTTTAATGAACTTGTGTGGTATGTAGAGACAACTATTTTAATAAGGACCTGAACATATTCAGTAGAGAGTCCAACAACAGGATGTGCATACAAACTCCTTCTGACAAATCTCGTAAACGCCTCATCAAACAGTGTTAGAAGGTGGATATAAGGCTTGCTAAATAATCATCATCCACATATATTTCCTAGTAGCCACATGAAAGGAATAGATGAAGGTATGTTGGTAAAAATAACGCTGAAAAGTAATGAATGAGTGAATGTAAACTTCCACTTTTTACTTAATGCTGCAAAAGAAAATTGGTAATGATTCTGGAGAGACAACAGGTATTTTGATATTTGATTTCTAAGTAGATCAGATACTTGAACAGAAATAATACACAACATCGTGGCTGGTTTTGTGGCTCTTCTCTTACTATTTCTCCCCAAAGTGAAACATCTTAAGCTAGGGCAGAATTTAAAAGAAAATTTAAGGACAATCAGCTGGATGAGGAGAGGGTAATGCTGAAAAGGCTGCCTTGCTAAGTGCATGGAAATTAAAAATTCCGTTATAAAAATGTAATAATAAAAAAAAAACAAACCCAAACAAACAAAAAAAGAAGAATTGTGTAGTTTACAAGAGAAAGAATACTCAAAACATTTAATCCTTGAAAGACATAGGAACATTTCTGTTAAAGGCCAGTTTTTAATGTTCAGTACCATAATAATAGCAGTGTTTATGTCTAGGCATTCTGGATTCTATGCTTTTCTCCTTAAAATCAAGGGGATTTTTGCCATGGTCTTCAGTGGTAGTAGGGATGTCACTCTGCAGCCTAGTAGCTTTCTGCCACTTCCCATTTGTTCCTTCAGAGCTCTCAGATGACAGCCAGATAGTCAAGATGACTCATTGCCCTCAGGTTTCATATCATGCTCCATCACTTCTACATTATGGTCCCTCTCTGTTAAGATCACACTGACTTCCTGAGAAATGTTTCTTCATAGTCTCTTGTACGGTACTTTCTAATGATAAAATATGTTTTCTTCTGCTAAGTGAGTATTACTTACTGTAGAATACACATGTCCGGTTGACTGTTGACACTAGCCTTGTCTGCACTAATGCAGAAGAAAGCTGTCATGAGAAATAAAACTGAATGCCAATCCATAGGCAAAAGCCTATCAGTATAAACTCTGAGCTAGCAATATGTTCAGAAAATATTAGTATCCAAGAAGTTCAATAGGAAGTTAATTCCTCTTGCTAGCACCATGACTGTGAATTAGAGATCCTTGATACATTAACGATAAGCACAGAAGATGTCAAACTCTTAAAAAAATGCATAGAAAATAGTTCCAAAGGACACTCCACTTCTGTTTATATTGTGATGATTACTTATCACTAGCTTTCAGTTAAAATTATTTAAGTAAACATGCCTACTATCAAAAGAAGTCCACGGTTTAGATCTATGTCCATGGTTGTATGTATGGGAAGCCTAAATTTGCAGTCCTGTTTGATACCTTAATCTGGTAAAATTTCCTGGTTCCTTCTCTCAGTTTAAGATAATTTTTCACTAAAAAGACAAGTAATATCACAAATGCCTCATCTCTGGTCTAATTTTCACAGCTCTCATTTAAACCTTTACTCCGTTAGCCGTCTCATCCTTACATACTTAATATTCTGTGATAATTTCTTGTGACTGGTAATGATTTTAAATGTGTCCACTCCTATCTGAATTTCTACCAGTGGACTGCAAAAAATCTAAACATAACTATTTCTTACTTGATTACTTATAATTTTGAATGCTTGTTTCTAGGCAACAGAAAATATATTTAAATGTTTTAATTAAAAGCGGCATCTTTAATTGTTTTCCATAATTGTTGCTGATTCTTTCTTCTGTAACTAAAGACTGGTTCAATAATAGTATTCGAAATGTCTGCTCACAGAACAGACCCTACCATGAAAATTACATGTCTGCAGCACTATTTAGATGTTGATTTGGATGGCTGTTGGTAGGCTTGGTAAGTTTTTTTGTTGTGTTTTATTTCTCTGTGAAATAACAAAGATTTAAAAACATGCCCAGGGACAAAAAGGAAGCAAATAGCAGAGCCAGCCACAGAAAGGAAAGCTTACCAAGTTCTAGCTTTGCTCTTTTCCCTTTACCATCCCACTGTCTTAGTTTTAATCCTTTGTGGTCCACTTGCATTCATTTACAGGGTGCAGTTATTCATTAAAAATAGCAGAAGATTAATTTGGAGCCTAAGCAATACTTTCAGTTAATTTTAACTCTGCTTGTGGTTCCACTGTTGCTTTCGACTGCAAGCATGTGTTTTCTTTCTTGTCATGCTGCAGAAGAGCAGGACTAGGTACACCAGTGTACAAGTGAAAAAAACCTTTCTGAACTTTTTAGAGTTGGGCTATTATAGCTGAGTTATCATAGTAAGGTAATCTCAGAGCATATTCCTAACTCAAAGAAATATAAAAAACCCCAATAATTTCTTAGGCATAGAAGTCACTCACTATATTGAGATTGCCTGCCCTGCTCTTCTCAGCCCACAGAAATTGTGTAATAACTGCAACTAAGTATTTCTCCCTTATCCTCTCCAAACATAAAAATATTTTCCAGTATAACTTGAAAATTTTTCACATTTTTATACTCTTCCATGTGTAAAATAAAACCAGTTATCATATTTTGAGAAGTTTGAAGAACATGAAATTACTAGAAACTTAGCAGATGAAACCGGAACTCAGTATTTCTTCCAGTTCATTCAGAATTACAGAAGACCTTTCTATTTGCTGATTCCTTAAGCAGACATTTAGTCTGTCTATGTCTATACATTTTTCATATGCAATTAATTGTTTTTCTAGATTGCCACAACCTTCTAGTTAAGTAGTAGTTAAGGTACGATACACAAAGAACATTGCATCTCTGTAGCTATATCCTGCCTGTCTTCAACTTGCAAAATTTAGAACTACAAAATTTATTTATATTTTTTTCTTTTACAACTGATCAGTAGACCACTAAGAACTCAAAAAGGTTTAGGCATTTAAGGCGACAACTGCAGCACTTGCAGTTCCACTTGAGAATAAGACACCATAATCAGAATTGTTCAACATAATTGTGTGCTCAAAATAATTGTGTGTTCCACAATTATCTAAAATGCTACTTCAAAAGCATTCTGTAAAGTAAGATAAATTCTTTATCATTCTACTGGATGTTAATGTCATGTCTGATAGGACTGGTTACCAAGCATTATTCCAAGAAAACATAGAGATGTGAAAATAGTTCTTTGTAATGTCTCAGTTACTGAAGAGGCTCAGGTTAACACCAGTGAGCTGGTATGTGGTAACTTCAGAAGGGAAAAATATATTCACTTCCTTCTACAGTACCTTCCAGGATTTTTACCAACTTTTTTGGGCTGCCAAACCAGTCCTTGGTCTCCAGGCTCGTTTGTTTCCTCAATGACTCTTTTGTTTCCTCAGTGCTCTTTTTTATTTAAATCCCATAAAAATATTTTGCCCTGTCTTAACAGGCAGACTTGTTATGTGTAAGTCTGACTCGATATCATACATACATCTAGTAATGACAGCTCAGGTTTGACCATGTTTAAACTAGCCAGAAAATCTGACACCCCATCATTGACAGTGAAAGTCAAAACTACCTCTCTGAGGTGCTTTCTCATCCCAGCATTGCCTCTCTCACCTTGATACAATCTATCCTCACATTCACATGCTGCATAACAGAATCAACCCCAACTGCTTCAGAAACCTCTAACCCCTCTCCCAACGAAACAGCCCATGATAATCATATTTCACAGAAATATTTGGTAGGAAAGATATTTCACCTTTCACAAAACACCCATATTAACTACAGGACTTAACTTTCACATGACTTAAGCAGATAGCTGATTTTATAACATTTAGTTGTAAATGCAAAACTTGATTTCTTCATCTCAGTCACCCTGCCAACACATGAAAAAAGAATAATAGAATCCCTTTAACTAGATACTGTTACTGCTTTTTGTAACTATTTTAATTATTTCAGAGGCATTCAATTAATCTGCTGTAGTGTACTTAAAGTGCCCTTACCACACCTCTCATAGGAAAAAAATTACCATCAAATCAGTGCCACTCATGCTCTAAATTTTAAACCACACTCAATTAGAACTTTACCAGAGGACTCAGCAGACCACACTGTGTTGATTTACCTAGAGCTGGCATAATAATACTAGAGCAAACTAGGTATCCCTATTTTATACAATGCTGAGTTTACTTTCACATGCAATCTCAAATATGTTCACAAATAATTCCTTATACCCTACCTGTAACAAAATGTTTAACTTGTAATTGGTAGAGAACTTCTGTAATTATTACACAACCTTTTAAAAGAAAATAGAAGCTCACCAAGCTAAAGGGCATCACTAAGAGTTTGTGAGACTCTCCCAAACTCCAACCCACTACCCCCCCCCCCATGCATAATATGAGGAGATCTGAGAATTACATTTGCAGTCCTGTCTAAGAACATTATATATCATACATAATAAAGTCAAGGAGTTTTCACGTCAAGGAGTTCCTTGTTTCAACATCTGCTGGCATTTCAGTTGGATCTTGAGGATATTTTAGCTGTCAGTACATTTCTGTAAAGCGATATAGATAAAGCCATAACAATTCTGACAGGACAATCCTAAAGATTATTTCACAAACTTTTGTGACTTTAGAAGCCATAGTGACTAAAGATATTATGTTTTACACTTCACTAGATTACAAATGCCTTACCTCTTGACGGAAGCAGTATAATACACATAAGTAATAGGGAAAGCAAAAGGCATATAACCACGCCAAATATTATTTTTAGCCGGGTCTGCAAAACAGAAACAAACAATAACCACGTTTCTAATAATATCTGAAAACACACTTCTATGGCTTCTAAATAATTAAATCCTCCCACTCTCTCTAACTGCTGTCCAAGCAACAAATGTTCCTGTGGTACATTTGAAAAGACTTCCCTTTCCTTTTTCTTTAAAACAAATACCTTCAGATCAGTGCCCAGCCTTGTGCAATAGCAGACAGTTTAAAACAACAGATTTAAATTTTACCAAAAGCTGAATTCAGCAGCATACAGACCTTCATTTTCCTGCTGTATTCTAAAAGAATGTAAATTCTCTTCTGGGTGTTGGTCAGTGGAAGAGGAGTTTGAAAAGGCAGTGTCTGTTCTCACAGTTGGAGACCAAACCTCTGGCAGCTTGCTTTTTTTTTTTTCTCCCCCCTACATACTTTTGAAAACTGTGCCAAATTGCAGTGTTTTTCCATAAAATTAGAAACAGGCTTTCAGGGAAGTGGGCAGTGGGTGCCTATAGGGGTGGTGATGAAATATTTTGCATGGATGTGAGCTGTAACCAACATCTGCTTACACTAACTTAAGGGTTTTATGACTCAACAGTTACTTGATATGTACTGTTTTTCACTGAAAAGTATCTACTGTGTATTTTGGCAATCCTCACATTCTCGGGACATAGTCATGACCTTTTTTCTACTTTCTACAGAAAAAAGAAAATCCAATAGCTTTATAGTTTATATATAATTCATGCATGTTTACATTCTAAAATAATAAACAATGGCATAAGTATGCAAAACAAGAAGCAGAAACAGATACCGTTAATGTCTTCTACACATAAGGAGAATTACATTTTTCTCATAAAACTGAAAACTTCTATAGGCTACGTAACAGAGCTTAGATAAGTAAATATTTACTGGCCCAGTGCAAATTCCAACACAGTGCTTAAACCACCAATTGCACGTTATTTTATTTAGCTCACTGAAATGAGGTCAACTGAAAACAGGGAAAATTTCCCTTGAGACCACGGTGTCAAGTTACATAAAAGATAGCTCAGCAGAGAAAAGAAACCCTCGGAAAATGAAGTAAAAGAATGGTGTGCTCATTAGACTAACTTTACCCAAATTGTTCTAACTACTAGTCTTCAGAGCCCCTCTGTGTTGTGCTAGCGAAGGAGGGCAGCCGCCGGCAGCCCGTACCACGCTCCTTCCCCTCAGCCGAGCCTCCACAGCGGCCACCGCCGGTACCGCGAGGGGGGGAGTAACGGTCGGGCGCGTGGGGGAGGCAGTAACGGTCGTCGGTGAGTAAACACGCTGCCCCCTGGCGGCCGCGCGCCCCGCAGCGCCGCAATCCGGGCTGAACAGAGTCAGAAACGTTTAAACGAGGCAGCACATTGTGGGCTGGTAGCGCGGTTTAGCCGGCCGACGCATGGTCCGGTATCCCCTGGTATCCAGCTCCCCCAGGGGCACCTTGCCCTGTTGCCTCCTTTCTTCACTTCCTTGCTCTTTCCCAGGACCCCCCGTGCTTCGAGGCATCCCAGCATCAGTTGGCGGGGTTGGTTGCTCTTTAGAGCATCTCCACATACTCTACAATGCACAACTGCTTGTTAGCAATGTCGAGGTCTCAGAAAGATGATCTCAAAAAAGAAATCCTTCCAGTGCTTCTACCACAGAGCCAGTAATCATTCTTTCAGATGATTAACCTAAGCATGAGACTGGGCCAGGCATTTCCGGTGTTATTAAGGGAAGGAAAAAAAAAGTACTCTTGCACCCTTCGTATTCTTCTTCCACACAGGGTACTGGGAGCAAACACCAACCAAGGACCTGTGCAATGCTCCATCCTGCAGACATGCGGTTCAAGGCTCTGATGGCAGCAGCCAAACTGAGCTACAAAACAAAGCCTGTCATCCACTTACAGCCTGTAGCTTCTCAGCTGTTTCACCCGGTGCCCCCGCCAGAGGAGGTGGCAGTGCCTGGCGCTGCTGGGGGACCTTCCTCTGCTTGTCCTCCACAGCCTGCTTGGGAAGCCAGGCCCAGCCACAGCCCCAGGTGCAGCTCGGCTTCCTTCTTGCTGCCTCCTCAGCCCGTGTGGTAGATGTCAACTGTCAAAGAAGGCCACAAATTGACAAAATATTCACTAGGTTTGACATGAAACTTAGAGGGTGGTGACTGGAAGTTGCAGGCTGGACTTACATGTTGCTGATTTTGCATGTGCAGTCTGTTGAATCACCTCATCTTTTTCCCTGCACCAGGCTTGTATTTCTCTCCTGTGCTTAACACTAACAAGGGCAAAAGAAGGGGGTAGGGAAAGGAGTCCAAAATGGTGGTGCCTCTATGTGGAAGTTTGGCACAGGGACTGATTTTTCAAAGGTTAGCAAGGACTGAATACTCAAATCTTACTGAAATCCAGCAGTAGATGGCTTCTTTGAAAATTGAAAATGTAGTAGATGTGGTACTGTCACACAAAACTGTCCAGCAGACCTGGGGCTAATGTTCTACACAGAACAAACCTGCAGTGTATTACCACCAAAAGTAGTCAAGTGACCACCTTAGCATAGCAGTATGGGCTGAATTTGAACCCTAACCCTTACACCAGCCTTGGTGAGGCAGCAGCTGATCTGGGCAGTGTTTTGGCAATATTCCTTATGTAAGTCTTGGTGAGGGGGTTTTTGAAAAGACATTCAAATTAATTGTCCAGAAAAAAACTGATATGAACCATGCCTTATTTTCCCATAAACTCAGTTCCCCTCTCTCCCTGGTTCTTGTCACAACAGCAAACTACAAGTTATACACAATACAGTTTCTGAATAATATCTATCCTGTTGACATCAGCCATGAAGGAAAAAAAGGCTGAGAAGGCTAAAATACACTGCTCCTGAAAGGAGGTTGTAGCTAGGTGAGTGTCTGTCTTTTTTTCCCTAGGCGACAAGTGACAGGATGAGAGTAAAGGGCATGAAGTTGTGCTGGGGAGATTTAGATTGAATATTAGGAAAAACTTCTACACCAAAAAGTTTGTCAAGCACTGGAACAGGCTGCCCAGCTAAGTGGTTGAGTCACCATCCTGGAGGTATTTAGAAGACGTGTAGACATGGCACTTATGGACATGGTTTAGTGGTGGACTTGGCAGGGTTGGGTTAATGGTTGGACTCCATTATCATAAAGGTATTTTCCAACATAAACGATTCTATGATTCTATGATTCCATGACATAAGTCATACTGGAAAAAAAAAAGGCTGAAAAGGCTAAAACACATTGCTTCTGATCCACTGTAAATGAAGGACAGAATTGAGCTCAAAACCAAATAGTGTTTCCTAACAAGATAAAACCACAGCTACTCAAAATTTCCAAAACAGAAAAGGATTGTGACAAAAGAATTTTTGCCTCATGTAACTCGTGCTGCTTATTCATAATTCCCAAACTGTTACTTATTTCCCTAACATTCTGTGGTTAATACCGTATGTATTTTCAGTAACACAGTTCAGATAAATTAATTTTTTTCCTACCAACATCGGTTATTTCTGACAACCAGAACATCGCAAAATTGCAAATGCAGGTTTTTATCAGGCTTGTTTTCATTTCCAAATATGCAGCTCCCTCTAATCAATGCATATTCGTGGAATGTCTTAAAGGAAATGATTCAAACTTACATGATCCAGAAGACTTTGCAAAGTAACTTTAAACTGCATACATGTATTTGTCTAATTTGGAAGTCTAATTACTTAGGCATGTGCTGTAGTAAGATTCACAAAAGCTGCAGCATTAGAAGCACAATAAAATTTACTTGGCAGAGAATGATCTTTACAAGCTTTGTAGATCTATTGCTCCTAACACCTGAACTCCCGTCTCTGGACTGTTTACACTACTGCCAGCAAATGAGCAAACAGAAATTCTTTCAACAGCCAAAACTCTTCCTAATTTCTGCAACATCAGAACCCCATAATGTAAGACACAAATAAAAGCATAAGGAAGCTATAAAGGGGGTGAATCAGTTGGAGAAATGGACAAATTATGGAGCAGAAAACACATTCAGTTTGTACCGCAACTACACAACTGGTTATACAACTACTTTAAGGTTACTGAAGTACTTACATTTCCCTGATGAGGAAATGCAGATTTACAGATGTAGGTTGTGCATGACATCAGACCAAAAGTAGAAAGAAACATGAAAATGCAACTAAAGCCAAACCAGTTCTTAAGCAGCCACACGCATAGCTAGATAAATCCCCAGTGACTAACAGTTTTTCTTCTTTCCACATATGTGAACAAATAAAAGCTGTAAGTAGAAAATACAATCAGGATTTGTCACACTCCCTGGAGGACTTTGGGTCTATAAAGGCAATAAATGCAGAAGTAACTAGCAGATAAAATATGGCAATTTAGCTTTTTTTTTTTTACAACTTCACACTTCCTGGATGAACGATATGGGCACGTTTTACAACCCCATTCAGAGACAATAACTTGAAGTAGAAATTCCTTATCCTACACGCCAGCAGGATTCATTTGAGGTTCATTACGCATTATGCTGAAGTGAGATTGTGCAAACACTTTTTAAGCTTTGGTGATGATGTGGCTGAGTCACGCTAGGAACTGGGAGTATAACAGCAGCACACAGGTGAGCTATGAGAAACCCAGGCATGTTTATGGTATGGCCCTTTTGAACTCAACTGTAAAAGAACAAAGAAATCCAGCTGCATATGCTCTTGTTGCTTCAATAAAGGAAAGTATCAAAAGCTCGGTTTTCAGAAAATCTACTCAGCATGGAAAAGCATTTGATTGAGGACCCAGCATCAAGCTATGTAATGATACAATCTTTTTTAAGCAGAAATCCAGAGATGAACTGGATGATGATTATTCACTAAGAGAAACTAATCTAGTTAATATTTAGTATATTTCCCAGCATCTCATCAGATACTGAGCACATGAAAAAATACATCTTAAGTTACAATTGTGTGATCTATTCATCGCCAACATTTTTAAATAGTTAGATTCTCAGATCAATGTGTAAAAAGTGTAAAATTTATCCTGCTCTTACTGCGACATCAGCAGATTCTAGAAGTAGCCAAAGCTTCAGTATTAAGCAAAATGCTACAATACAAGAAAGATAATAACTTCAGAGTTTCTAAGAACCATAGGTTAGGGGAATGGTTTAATATCTCTTAACTAATGAAGTATCTAATGTTAAATAAAGAAAGTGGTGAAAATCTCTAACTTGTTTTGCCCTATACAATACATAAAGGTAAGAATAGCATTATATAAAGATCTACACAAATATAAACCACATACACTACAAACTGTTTACATTCTCTATCTCCCAGTGGCCTTTCCTGGTTTAGTTGTATTAATGTCATTAAAAAATACCTGTGGAATTGCTGTGTCTGAAATATTATTGCATATATAATCTCTTAACATCCAATACACCTGAGTTTTTTACAGTCCTAAGGTAGTAGCTTATTGGTATAAATCACTGTTGAGGAATAATTTCAACCTATAAATAAAACCACAATTTTTGTAGTTTAAGCACATTCTGATCTACAAAGCTGCTATAGTGAAATCTCATCAGTGTGCATATTTATTTCATAATGCTATAATTTGTTCACAAGTAAGTAGCTAATCCCAAAATGGCCTGTATCAGTCTGGTGTTATCTGGAATGTGCTGCTCTTCTCAGTCAGAAATTAGATATTTTTCCTCTACCCCTGAAGCAAGGCCAGAAATATGAAAAACAAACAAACAAACAAATCCAAATCCAGTCCTGATGCAAACCTGAAATTTTCAAATGTGCACAATATTTATATCCCTTTTAAAAATGTAGAGCAATTACAAATCTAGCCATAACAATATTCTTTTTTGGTGGGGTACACTTTTCAGCTGTACTGTAACTTAGAAATTTTACTTGGGGCTCCTGGAGTGTTTATATGTCCATGCCAGTAAACATACCACTTTATCCTGAATTTGCAAAGCTGACTGTTAAAACAAGAAACAGACCTTCTTTCCACTCTCCAATATCTTACTTGCAAATAGGAGGGGAAAAAAATCTGTCAATGAGATAAATATGGAGACACATTATGTTATTTTTACAGTCAGAATACCACCATTCTTTAAATCTCTAGACTGAAAGTGTGATATTTTTATTGTCAAAATACTCACAGTGAAAGGGAATAAAAAGTATGATAGTTGACAAAGGTTAATCGTTATAGTAATTTATTGAAAAAAATCACATACCTCATTATATAGCCCGTTAAATAATCCTATGAAACTAACACACCGAAAGTCACTTGGCATTGTGCTTCTTGGACATCACAATAATCAATTTCAAGTCAGGTTAAGGGCTTGATTCTTTGAAATGTCTTTTAATGTAAACTTAGTTTTAGTCTGTCAAGATGTATGAGCTTACAGCTAAAGATTAGAGGGCAAGAACTCAGTCATGAAAACACTGACAAAGCAAGAATTATTCAGAAAATAACACTCAGCTCAACTTTTTCTTTTCATGGCTCCTCTTTCGAGATACTTTATCTTCAAAAGGTTTATAGTGGGAAGAAAACCAGAAAATAATCACCATGGCATATCTCAAGATGTTGGTCCTATGTTCTGTGCTTTATGACAGGTCACCTAACACACTTTTGACACTGTTGTCACCCCATGATGGGCTGTAGTGAGTAGATACAGGAATTTGTTCCATGGATACACATGACTGCAATGTATTGGGTCATCTTCTTTGTTGTGGTGTACCACTGCAAATCTGAGTTCAGACTGTACCCATATGACTTTATCCTTCTCCTTTCTTGGGTTTTCTAATCTTCATCACTTGAAGGGCAATGAGCTGCATAATCAAAATTAGGGAACCTAATGGGCAGTTCTCCCCATTTCTTAAAAATTTGCTTTGTTGTTTTCTTGTCTTCAAACACAACCACAAAATTTCTAATTTTTAGACAAGGCAGGTCAAGACCTCTGTGAACCATCATGTTTCCCCAAGCCTGCAAGTATAAGAAAATTATGTTTCAGATAAAATAGACAAGATCATTAGACAGAAATAAATACAGACAACGACATAAAAGTAAGAAAAGAAGTTGTTCCTCACTTGTCCACAGTCTTTACATATAATTTCCCCATTTGTCTGGTAATCAGCATGCTTATCTTGCAGTGTCTTATTTTCTCTTGTATGGTAAAGACTTCTGAAAAACAGACAGCGTGCATCAGAATACACTGGTCATACAGTGCTACACACAGGCTAAAACACCGTGACTACAATTGCTGAAGTCAGACACGACACCTAAAAGCTCATAAACTCTCTGACTGTTGTACACATTCATGAGCTAATGCAAGGTCATATTTCATGCTCCCATGTAATGGTGAAATACAAGTTTGCTCCCTGCCTCCTTTCATAGCATTTCAGGAGCTGCATCCTCCCTCACACATCTTAAAGTAGGAGCAGCACATTCTCCATTATAATAGGGGGTGGATCTAGCTTGTTTTTTACAGGTGCCATGGAGCTGTCAAAAAAAATGATACTTGAAAGTTTTATTTTTATTCCTTGTAGTACAACCTTATGCCTTAACAGAATCATTTGCTTCTCACTATCCAGACCTGCGGGGTATGTGCACATTGTTACATCATCTAGTTTAGGGAGTACTTGATCTGGAGGGCTGCTAATAGCCTGTGCAGAGGGACTATAAGACTTATAACCCTGTAGTCTGAACTGATGGATAACAATATGCTGAGAAGACAATTTTACAGTAAAAGCAGTTCAATATTAAGGACTTAAGCTCAATTTTATTTTTTTCAATATATGGGTACTAATTTTTCAAATTATACCAGTGATATGCATCAAAGAAACAAGAGCTTTGGCAGGCAGTAACTTGGTTGTATGGTGAGGTAGTGAGGTGGACTGTGAACTGGCTGAAGGAAAGAAGCCAGAGAGTTGTGGTCAATAGGGCAGAACCTAGTTGGAGGCCTGTATCTAGTGGAGTGCCTCAAAGGTTGGTACTGGGACCAGTACCATTCGATATATTCATCAGTGACTTGGATGAGGGAATAGAGTGCATTGTCAGCAAGTTTGCTGATGACACCAAGCTGGGAAGAGTGGCTGACACACCAGAAGGCTGTGCTGCCATCCAGCGAGACCCGGACAGGCTGGAGAGTTGGGCAGGGAAAAAATTTAATGAAATATAACAAGGGAAAGCGTAGAGTATTGGATCTGGGCAGGAACAACCCCAGGTTCCAGTATAAGTTGGGGAACGTCCTATTAGAGAACAGTGTAGGGGAAAGGGACCTGGGGTTCCTGGTGGACAGAAGGATGACCATGAGCCAGCACTGTGCCCTTGTGGCCAGGAAGGCCAATGGCATCCTGGGGTGTATCAGAAGCAGGGTGGTTAGTAGGTCGAGAGAGGTTCTCCTGCCCCTCCATTCTGCC
Organism: Columba livia; assembly: GCF_036013475.1. Lineage (NCBI taxonomy): Eukaryota > Metazoa > Chordata > Aves > Columbiformes > Columbidae > Columba > Columba livia. Next base: position 18,356,545 of record NC_088608.1, read on the forward strand.
CTGGTGAGACCACATCTGGAATATTGTGTCCAGTTCTGGGCCCCTCAGTTCAAGGAGGACAGGGAACTGCTGGAGAGAGTCCAGCGCAGGTCAACAAAGATGATGGAGTGGAGCATCTCCCTTATGAGGAAAAGCTGAGGGAGCTGGGTCTCTTGGAGGAGACTGAGGGGTGACCTCATTAATGTTTATGAATACGTAAAGGGTGAGTGTCATGAGGATGGAGCCAGGGTCTTCTCGGTGACAACCAATTACAGGACAAGGGACAATGGGTACAAACTGGAACACAGGAGGTTCCACTTAAATATGAGAAGAAACTTCACAGTGAGGGTGACAGAACACTGGAACAGGCTGCCCAGGGAGGCTGTGGAGTCTCCTACTCTGGAGATATTCAAAACCCGCCTGGACACCTCCCTGTGTAACCTCATCTAGGTGTTCCCGCTCTGCAGGGGGATTGGACTAGAGGATCTTTTGAGGTCCTTTCCAATCCCTAACATTCTGTGATTCTGTGACTGCTGTATAATTAGCAAAGCATGATTGATCTGTCATGTACAATACCCATTACAAATTTACTGTAGTAAGCAAATGCAATTTAAGTTGAATTAAAATATTTTCTTGGACTCTTAATTTCCATTATAAACAGGTAGAGAAAGTCACCTTCTGCTGCCATGAGACTGAAAAGTTAAACACAGTTTAACATAATTGTTTACCAAACTAGATGGCATCTCTTGCAATTGAGATAAGAAGGAGCAAGACACTGGAAGAACTAAAAAGGGTGTGTCACCTGTATGAACATCTTCTAAATACACAATTGTCAAGGCACAGTTCATGGACAATATATTGTTTGAGTCACTGGTCATAGCCAAACTCTTATCCTGGGTCTGTCACTGGTGTAAGTACGTAGGTAACTGGTATTCATCTTTGGTTAGAGTTACACTGTGTAATACATATCACATTATATAATAAGTGACTTAGTTAATATTACCACAGAAGCTGTATCTTTTTCCAAACTTTCAAACTCTGGTCACCTTAAAGTTAGGGGTAAGAACCAACATTTCTTTTAAACTCATTAACTGTCAACTCCGTAGAGCCTAGGACTTGACAATATTGGAATAATCTTTGTTTTCCTCTGAGGGCCTAGAGGGTTACAGGCCCTGTACAGGCCTGCTGAAAATATAATCTGTTTCTGCTTGAAATAGATAAAGTAGTTCATAAACACTTACTGGAAATCTTTTTTTACACTGACATGATGCATGTTTCCAATAACTTGTATGTCTTCTCCAGAACATATCAGCTTGTAGCAATTTTTGCACAGGAATGTTATTAGTGAAGGATTTTTCTTGTATGTCTTGCACTGATCTCTCTTTGTCTTCATTTTTTTTTCCACTATACTTTGCAACTGGAAATCCTGAATCTAAAAACAGAGCAGTAAGAGCACTGTAACATTCTGGTTGAATGACAGTAATAGTTTTAGTTTTCAATTATTTTACTGAGTTCACAGACAACATGACTTCTATTCAATTTTCCCAACTTGGGTGTTTCCCCACTTACCAACAGAAAAGCAGGCTTTTCTAAAGGCACAGAAAAGAGAGACTATAAAGTAAATATTAGCAGAAGAATCCAAGGCCATATGTAGCAACTAATATTAAGTTTTCCTCCCCTAAGTAGATTTCAAATAGAAAGTATTCCTTACAACATAAATCAGTCTTTGAAGGGAATGCGCAGAGTTGCAGTAAATACCTTATTTAAATACTCTTCCCGCGGCATCTTCTGGACACGTTGAATGGCCTTATACATCATTTTCTCACGGAAAATATTAACATCTTCACGTTCAACGGCTCCTGAGCCACTTGAAGCCACAAGTGCATAGGTGCTCTCATCAGCACGAGCTCGACCACGAGCCTACAATTTGCAAGGAATACAATGTAAACAGCACCATGTTCCCTGCAACACTGAACAACATTTTTTCCTAGTTTTGTAATGGAAGACATGTACTGTTCCTCACGCAGTGTCCCCACAGAGCATTTTTTTGCACTTAACTCAGACAGATAAACCAGTGAATAACATACTATTTCAGCATTGCCATCAAAGATACCTGTGACAATAGTACTCAGGAGATTTGTGATTAGCACAACATTTTGCAAAGCAGAAACTGTATTTTGTCATGAAAAAATAAGCATGCATTTAAACATTAGATATATAAATATTTGTGTTCACAAATGAAGTGAAAACATGGACAAACTGATATTCTGATAAGCAATTCTCTCTTTTTAGCTGTTGGTGGTACAAATGTCTTTTTTATCAACCAGTATGCTGATCATATTCTCATAGATTTTCCATTAAAAGACCCTACTGTTTGTGTAGAGCTTTAAATGGCTATTATACCACTACACATGGAGGCGAATTTTATATTGCATGCAAACTGATGATGGCAACTGGAAATGAACCTTGTTGCAAGAGCATTTTCTCTATTAGCATGCAACTATTTTCAAAATAATCTCCGAACCCCAGGTATGTGATTCACCATTTGCATGTTGCAAACAGAAACACACTTTTAAAAATAAGTTATACATGCAGTAAACTCATACCTGCACCATGGCAATTTCATTGGTGACGAGGCCATAGCGAATAACGATGTTACATTCTTTGATGTCTAGGCCTTCCTCAGCTACAGTAGTAGCAATAAGTAAATTTACATTACCACCTCGGAATTTATCAATAACTTCCCTTTGCTCATTCTGTAAGTTAAAAAAAAATAAATTAAAAAAATCGGTATACCAATTTTCAGTATTCATTTCTGTCTTCAGTTTCTTCTGATTAAGAGGTTTAAGGAATTACAGTCCAATCATTTCAGAGTGGAGTGCCAAACATCAAGTGGCTTCAACAAGTGCCTTTAAGCGCCTCTCAAGATCCCGAACAAGGCGTTCATATTGAATATAACAGCTGTTTAGTGCCTTTTGTGAGGGAAGAGGGAGCAGAAGCCAATCTTTCTAAGGTAACTTCAGCTGGAACTTCGTAGCCCATTTCAAAGGTGCTAGGAGTTTCCATAGCTGTTCTATCATTTTCAAATTATTTTATGAAGTTATTCAGAGGTTCTGGATTTAAACAATTTAGTAATTTCACCTTAAATTATAGACTTCCACACTTTCAAGTTAAGTTCCAAAGCACTTAAAATTCCCCACAATAAAAAGAGGACAATAAATTTAGTGACCTGGGGAGCACCAAGAGGCAAAATGATAAAAAAACATCCAAACCACAGACTTCTGAATTAGGTGGATATTTCAAACAAGCTTGAACAGGGGAACAGAAACTTCCTATTTGCTATATTCAATTCCAAAATTTAGAGGCTATTTATTTTGTGCATTGCAGTGCACAGATTAAGTACCAGATTTTCATGGAAAACAAGCATCTTTTTGAGAGAACAATTCCAGCTTTTTTTTTTAAACTGAGAGCAGCTGAAGGAAATGGATTCTGCCCAGCAGCAAACCACACAATTTTCACTTAAATGCTGGAGTGGCAATTTTATGGGGAGTAAAAAGCAGCACAGAAGAGAGGTTTTAGGATACTGAAGTGCTTTGTTTTGAAAGTGTTTAATTTGCAGGTATAAATCGTCAGAGAGATGTGTATGAAGTCAACACAGTGGTACAAGATGGACTGTTAAGTGATCAATTGTGGTATTTTCATTGCTAATTTTGGCAAATTCTCTTTCAATGATTATGCGTCAGTGTGAAGCATGTATATAAATTGGTTTAAGTTGATTAAACGATTATATCAGAAAAAGGCATAATCAACATTGCATTTTATTTTTCAACTCTGCAAGTAAAATATAATCTGAATTACTGTTGTACCAATAAGTTTAAACTCATGTAACTATTGAGATTTTGCTATTGCTGTTTTGTTCACTTTTTCTTCCTATGTCTCACTACAACCTTTGTCCCTTTTGACCATATTCTCCCTTAGGAAATGGCTGCCTGTTACTCCTATTGCCATAGAATCCATAACCAAAAAAGCTTGTTTCTTTTGCAAATAAAGTTATTCTGACACTGTTATTCACCTATCCTGAAGCTTATAAAGGTAAATTGCTGGCAGGTATGAAACCAGAACTCTGGACTCCAAACTTCAGTCCATTGCTCTAGTACTAAAACAAGCTGTTTTCTCAAATCATGAACAAGATTTTAGCGCTATAGTGCATAATTCTGTACCTGAGTCATGGGTTTCATTTCACTGTTATGTCCAGCACCAATAAGATAATGGGCCTTAATTCCCACTTCTTCAAATTTTGGGTTATCCTTAATCCACTGGAACAGAGCAAAGGCACTGAGCCGAGTCTTCGTGAAAATAATTCCTCTAGGTTCCTCGGTCTTTGTGAACTCCTCCATTAAAGTGTTTCGCAACTGTATTAGCTTCTCATTTTCATATTCTGGCTTTCTAGCCAACTCTTTCAGCTGCTTCTTTTTTGCTTTAGAAATAGCAAACGTAAATTAAGAAAAAGTAACCCTGTAAAATAACAGCTCTAGGAAAAACCAAACCAAACCAAACCAAACCAAACCAAACAAAACAAAGCAAAACAAAACAAAACAAAGAGCAGTTTTCTGCACAATTCTCCCAGCATGGCTAATGCATATCCAGTTTGAAGAGCTGTGGCATACCAACTATTTTTCAAGTGAGTTTACATTCATTAAAAACACCCTAATCAATCAAAATAAATCACCATTAACTTCTTAACATACACTTTTGCCTGTATTTCATGGTAAGAATAAGGAAAAGAAAAAAACTGTCTGTACACCAGAAGTGGTACAGAGTTAAGTGCAGTGTATTAGGGAGCTAAATCACAGCTTGTAATATTTGCAAACCAGTTTTAAAATAACGGAAGAAGTCTTACAAGTAGAAACAGATTAATATGCACAGCCCTCAGAGCTGACAATTTTTTAATAAATTTAGACATAAATTGTCGCTGGGACATTCATTAAACTAGGAATCCTCACTAGAAACATGCAATGTAATGAACACCAGGGTGGGTGTATTGTTACTGGTATTGCAGCTTTTGAAGGCATTTCAAAATGCTCAGTGAAATGTTAAATGAATTACTCCCTTCGCCAGGCACTTCTGACCATGACTGGGGAGGATTCCTCATGTGTTCTATTCTTTTAAAAAACTTCTAACATTTAAAAGCCTGTGTCATTGTCAGATGACCATACAAACACAATAATAACATTTTAAGGTGGGGGCTCTGTATATCAAGGTATTACAATCACTCTGAGGTGATCATAAAGCAGACTATTGTACTGTACCTTGTCCAATGCAATGGTAGTCAAAGTGTCACAGACTACTACACCACTTAGGCAGTGGCTTTCTGACTACAGTCTTATTCATAATTTAGAAGGTAATCAAACACATACAAACATATACAAAAATTAAATAGATGTAACAAACTCCCACAATTTTCCCCCTTAGTTAACCTACACTAAGGGCTGCAGTGAGTTTATCACCCAAAGATGAACCCTGCTCTTTAAAGCTGGAAATTTGAGATTTTCTTCCATTACTCTTGGCACATTCAGCAGTAAAATCAAAACAAATTGGAACATAACTTATTTTTCACTAAGTTCTTTGAACTTAATTTGCCTGTAGGAATGAAAGCAATCTAGAAAACTCAGTTTCATTTTGTAGTTAGTTTAACGTTTTGTTTCTCAGCAACAGCCCAGTACTGAAATTCTAAATAAGGGGGCATAAAGACAGGTATGAAGAGGCATTAAAAACCACAATGATATTATCTAACTAATCTATTTTTCTAAAAGTTTTTTTTAACATTTCCTGAATTACTTAAAAATGGCATTCTATATTTGTAGTTCATAGGATATAGGAAGTTGACATACAAGCTGCTGTAAAATCTATTTTCATTTGCCCCGCCCAGGAGTCATAGGCAAAGGGAGCAAACTCATCTACCTCCTCCTCATTGTAAAGGCAGTAAGGGAAAAAAAGATGCAAAGAAGATTAGTGTGTCAAGGACTAAATGAATTATAGTTCCAAGGTGAGTGATGAGAATAAAAGGCAACCAATTCTGATCTTTCCAATTTAATCCTCTATTTAATTCTCTCACTAATTGCTCTTTACCTGAAACTTACTCAGGGTCATCACTCCCATCTCTTAGTATATAGACAAACAAACTTTGGTAGAAAGGGCTGGTTAAGAACCTATCATTTCACGACTTTTGTATTCCATCTGCTCTACTTTTTACCCCTCAATAGTGTCTACTGGAATACACGTTCTATGTTTCCATCAGTGTCCTCAGGGACACTTTATTGGAGAAAAGCAGAGAACAGTTTTCACATACTATCAGCAAAAAGCAAGTGGGCCAAAGCTGACAAACTTCTACTACGTATTGGAATATGATCACACTATGGTGTTGTTTAACGTACTCCATACTGTATGAACTGGGACACCCAGATACTGTCATGATAAACGACACAGCACTCTCTAGGATGGAATAATTAATGGGTATGTTATTGCATAAGCTATGGATTTCAAATATTAAATATCACAATGTATTTCAAACTTACCATGAAATAAACCTATTAGAAATTCATCTGTTTCATCCTGTTTTGATACTGCTGGTTCATCATCATCGTCATCATCATCATTCCTTACTGTCTTCTTACTTTTCTCCTCCTTATAAAAGTTCTTTAGGTGATTGTATGCATCCACCATTCGGATGGTGTCATTTATCTGGAGAGCATCGTTATATTTCTTCAAGTGTTCCGCACAGACACGTTCCTTGCGTTTTTCTTCTTTTGCAGCTAAAAGTGGACAAAAAATACAAGAACATGCCTGGATACAGAATGACCCAAAGAATTCCAAAGCTGGGATATTTCTGCTATGCAGTTACCTTTTTTCTCTTCTCTAATCACCCACTGTTCATATGGCTGAGTTCCAAACTCAGATTTTGGATGAAGCTGGCAATAGTTTTGAATATCAGTCATGATCTCAGTAATTCTCTCTCTAAATGGATCCTAGAAATAAATTGATTACCAAAGTAAGTAAGCACCTTCTGGCAACAAAAACATTGGCTAGTACCACATTGAGTATTTTTTTAAAACATTAAACATTAAGTTAAAAAAAAACAGGTCAGGTGGCTAACTGCATTTAGAGCTGTGAAAACAAATCATTCAGAATATTACAAAAATTACAGTGTGAACTAACGTATGGTTTTAGTGAATATAATGTCACTCCAATACAAACATTTCAACTGTGGTTCAGAAGGTCTTTTGACCAGATACCTCAAAAATATAACTAATGTAAGTAAAAATTAGTTCTGTTTGACTTTACCAATACTCTTCCATACAAAGGAAAGCAGCAGGTAAATACATGCATGTTCAAATTAGCACTATGGATGACAACAAATCTATAGAGAAAGAGCATTAGCCAAAAGTTCTGGATACCACACAACACACTTTTAAAGGGCCATATAACTTAAATGCTGATTTGTTTGAAAAAACATACCCTTCTTTTGTCATCTGCAATCACAGTCTTCTTATATGGTTCCTTCACTTGATTCTTCAATTGGGAGGCATGCTCTTCAACAGTCATGATTCTACACGCATCGAGATTGGCACAGATCTGGGAGAAGTTATTTGAGAAATGTTATTTCTCTTAACATTTAATGAGTTATTCCACACGAAAAGTGAATTAATGCAACAGAGCTTCTCATTTAGATATTTTATATAATTTTGTTTTCTTCCTATAAAAATTGGATACAGACACTATCAGCATAACAAAGTCCAAATCTTTGAAAGTCATTTGACATAAGATCAACAAATTACCTTTTAGGCCAGAAGTGATTCTCGCATGCAGGAAAAAACTTGTAGATCAAAGCGCAAAACAGGTATTTTGAAAAAGAAAATCTACCTTCAACACTTTGGAAGAGTAGGTTTTAGAGCACAAAAGAAATAAACAAAAACAATGGTGAAATAGAAAAAAGAAAATTATGTTAGGGAGTAATTATAACAAGGTAATGAGAGTAGAAAATAATTTGAAATTATCTTTCTTGGAATAGGGAGAGAGAAAATTTCTGTGCTAACTTCATGACTGGACTTTTCTACTTTTGATCTCTTCTGAGAAGAAAATATGTACGTTTTTGTCACTAAGTCTAAAGTAATAAGGAGAAATCTTAAAATTTGTATGAGCAGAGAAAACAGGAAATGAAGTCTGGCAGGTAACTTTTTTAATGTCTTCAGCAGTAGTTAACTACATATTTGGATTACAGTTCTTTAGATACAAACCCCAGCATCTTATCGTTAAGATTTCAGAGCTGATGAAAATGAATTCTCTGCTTTTTCCGTTGCCAGAAAATCTTTTCTGTTAAAATACCTTGCAATTCTATCTACTTCAATACAGCATAAAAGCGTCCTGCAGGCTTCGCCTATTCAATACCAGATTCTGGTTTTGTGCAGTTTGCTAGTCAGGAGTTTTGCCTGGACTACTGGGCTAAATTCTACTGTTGTATTGCTAATGTAAATCCATTGAAATTCAAATATAATGATTTCTTTAAGTATAGAATTTAACCAATTAGCTCCAGTCAGGTGTTTATCCAACTACACAATACTTCTATCTCAATAAGTAACTCTGCTCTCAAGAAAAACATTTACATGCTACCTGTATCTCACAAGTGGTTTCTCCTTCTTTAAGCATTCAACTTCATTTTTCACTTTCTCGGATCCACAAAAAAAACCCGCTTAGTCATTCTAGAAATACAGATATAAATTACCGTGATCTCTCTAGGATTTATGAATACACAGCAAATTCTAATCTATCAACAGAAAAGTAAGATTTTTATTAAATACAAAACCTCCCTATTTTGTGGATTTCTTGCCTCTGATCTTAACCTGATAATTTTTTCAAGCGAGGCAATCTTTTTACTTCCCTTTTCAGTAACCCTGCTTCCCAGTCAAGTAACTTTTATTTTCCATTAATTTGTAGTGGGTCAATTTACTGAATGCCTTTGAGCTGAACCCCCATGTACAGATGAAAATAATAAACCAGATTATATATTTGGAAACTAACAGTGACTTTAAAAGTTTTCCTTGAACATGTCAATATCCCTTTGATGGTTTGCAAATATGAAGGCTATTTACTTTCAGAATATGTTCTTCAGCTTTTGAGTTGGATGTTGCACCTCCTACACCAGGTGAGGCTGTAAGTCCCAGAATCTGAGGCTGTGGGATCAGTGGTTTGTTTTCTTTTGCTAGCTTCCTGTTCTTCATCTTTTCTTTTAAGTAACGTCGCATTATATTATTGTAGACACCTTCCTTCTGAGTGTGATGACATTCATCAATAATGATGAGTGAAAAATCTGAAAAAAAACAAACAAACCCTGAAATTATTAATTTTCTTTCAAATGCAGAATTTGTGTGACTAAATCTTCTTACAGGTAAGGATACTGTAGAAGAGAACCAGTCAGTTTGTTTGAGGCCAAACGTATTAGGAAATCTGTAGTGCTGGAGGAAGGTGTGGATGGAAGCTGTATATGGAATATGGACTTTGGAATCTTTGCTAAAGTCCTCATGTGTCAAGTAGTTTTACATTTCTTGTAGTGTAGAAAGCTTTTCTATCTTTGCAATAAAACCAATCTGATGGTATAAAGAATTTCAGCGAGATATTTTTAATAAACTAATATGTTTTTACCACTGCTTAAGTCAATCTTGCCTTTTATATCCATAACTGTATCCGACAAACTACATATTGTTTATAAGAAGATACATGTTAGAAGCCTTTTAGACATCTGAGAAAGCCCTGTCCTGATAAAAGTTTGCTTCCATTTTATAGCAACACAGAGATTTCCTCCCTATTCCTGTCCAGTTAAAAGATTTATATTACTTTATGGATGTGTCACTGGAAAGAACAAACAGACGGTGGTAGCACTACCAATCATCTCTCTTTTGTAGCAGAGGAAACTGCTGAAGATTCAGACAGGTATTATATGCTTTTTAGTCAGACCACATTTACATGCAACAAGTAAAGTACTATATGATAAGGAAAATTAATATTATTTTGGGTTTGTTTTACATTTGTTTAAATTTGTCACAAACATGGAAAACATCCCTTTAATTTATCTGCATATGCAACCAGTGACATGTATTTCAAGATTCTGATTTGAAAGACTCATGAACGTTTCTCCATTTCTCTAACAGCAAAACTGGTTTATGGAGCTCCCACTCTTCCTGTAGCTGGCCAATAACTCTCTATTTTGACATTGTTTCTTACAATTCAACAAAAGGCTGTGGAAAAGACTGTAAAGTGGTCTTGTTTTCACATTAGCGTGCTCAAATTGATGCATTGCTACAATGAGTTTGCAACAACTGGCAGCAAAAGTCGGAAACTAATACAGAGTTAGAACACTCAGTTGGCCTTTCTGCTGGAGAATACATCATGCAACTTCATTTTTGAAGAACCAAAGAAAGGTGGAGATTGAACAAGGGAAATTTTATTCAAAGGCTAAACAAAAGACTACTGCTAGTAAAGCAAGCTAGTCACTCGGGAAATCCGATCATCTTCACACAAGTGGTTCAGGAAGCCAGTTTGGACTGGAGTAATGTGATTTCAAACCTAAATTCCCATTTATTTCTAAGACTTCTATATATTGCAAAACTTCAGAAGCAGTGCTGGCACTTTCTCAGTTATTTTGCCAACATGAAATTACTCCCTCTTATTTTGACCATCTTCTCTGTAACACATATTCCTATCATTACTCAGGAAGAACCTAATCCACCAGAAGAGATGTGCTTCTACTAAGGAAGTGACACACAGCTTTTAGAAAGTCCACACAGTGACCTGAGCCCTTGGTAAAGGGGGTATATGTGGTAAAATGCAATTAAGATAGTCCCCTCCATTTCACTGAAGCTGAAATTCCATGTTACATGTAATACAGACCTCTGTGCAAACAGATGAAAAAAGCATGAACAGAAATTAGACATAAAAAACTTATAACTAATTAGGATGGTTTAATATAGGCTGTGAGCTAACCAAGTCATAGCCATAAAAATGGAGCTGCCTCCATTCAGGCTTGCTTGGCTTTGGTCCAGCTGAACTTACTATTAATTTCATAGGTGTAATAGCAAGGCCCGCTTTGTAGGGCCACCTCAGTTCTAGAAAAAATACAGCTCCTTAGGAAGGAAACTTTGCAAGGTGTGAAACCCATGAAAAAACCCACTTCTTTACATAAGCTGGTTGGGACTCAGCCCGATTCCAATCCGGTCAGCAGTTCCTGTAGAAATGTTCACATGCCTCTATATGGCATTCCAAATGATTCACATTTGTGAAGGTTTATTAACTTATCTGCAGTGGAAAGGAAGTAAGTATAAGAAAATGTCTGGTACTGCAATTCCGAGGTATCGAAGTGGCTCTGCAGGAGTTAGTTTGCATCAAGCAGTACTCCAGTCAGCAGTAGGCACTAACAGATATGCTGAGCCCTCGGGTTTCTCTGCTGTCCAGACAACACTCAGACAAGTGCTTCTTTTATCTCAGATCCATTAGTTTGAATATCACAGCTCTGCCATCAGCTACATCCTGCCCCATCCACAAAAGAGTTGACTGCATGAAGATAGAGGGAGAAGTTAACATCTCTCAGAGGAGAGTCACTGCAGCCCAAATCCTGCACCAGAAGTCATGAGCTGTTCCATTATTTGTTTCTAATGGCAGATAATTCCATTTCCTTTCTGATCTCCCATAGATATCTGCCACTTCAGTATTCTGGGCAAACAATTTTACTGCATCTCATCTTGTATCTTCTGTTTACTCCAGCTTCCTTAATCTGCTGTGGGAGGTCATTATATCTGCCAGCCTTAGAGAGATAGTTCTAAGTAACCGTTTCTCTGTATGTTAGCAAAATGATAAGAGTTTCAAGAATAAAACTTTGTAACAGATTGGCTTTTATCTTGTGTTCCATTGTATTTCTCAAACTACCAACTGCATTTGAGTTATTATATTTTTTTCTCATTCTGTTCATGGCTTCTATGTGATATAACTCAATGCTCTACCAAGCTTGGAAAGTGGAATCAGTATGTCTGCATTTGCATGAAGTTTTGCTTGAGCTAGATAAAATAGGAAGCATAACAAATATTTAGTACAAATGAACTGTAATAGTCTAATTTGGCTTGAAAAAATTGCATGCTTACTAAGATTTGTTTTTGACTCTCAGCTTGCATTTGTAAAACCAGTCAACTGAAAAAAACATTAACTACTGAACATGGCACATTTTTACTCTGCATTTTTCGAGGATAGTGACACACTTTTAGCCCTTCTCTAAAAATTTCAGAATTAAAAACTTGCCTGATAAGTGGACACCTTCTTCATCTTCCTTGGCTGCATCTAACAGTGAATTCTCAAGGATCTGTGCTGTACTGATGATGACATCATTTCTTCTGACAACTTCAGGAAATGAGATTTTCAGCTGAGAATCGCCACTTAAACCAATAACCCGATACCAACGCTTCAGGAATGGATTAAACTCCTTTCGTAAATGTTGTTCTACCAATGGTACCTGAATAAAAGTTTCCAAATAATTTACACCAAAGCATATGTAAGATTAAAAATGCATGCCTGTTTGCCAGAAATGTTGTTAGGTGAAATGCACTTCATACAAAAAATACTTTTTAAAAAAACCCCAAATATCTCCTTATTCACTGCAGGGTAGGATTAAAAAACCCACAACCTACCAAGCAGAAAAAAACAAAACCAAACACTAAAAACCCGCAAACCAACCCCTCCCCTCCAGTTGCTCCTATGAAGTCTTTTTGTCCCAAGAACTTTGCCTTAACTGTACCTTAGAAAGAATGAACAAAACATGGACCCTCTGGCTCTTCAACTGATTTTATAACATGCTATCAATTTATATATGTCAATATTACAATAGAAGATTACACGTGATAAATTTAACTATAAAAAATAAAACAATTATCCGAAAATCTGACAGAATATTCCCTATCTACTGTGAAACTCATTAGGTGGCCTTCATTACCAAATCCAAACACAGAATGTGAAAAATATTTGAAGTTTTTAAAAATATGATACTAGTTCTATTCATTCTAACATGCAGTTGTACTTTTTCCAACAACGTGGTTATTCTGGCACACCTAAATTTGTACTTGCACTGGGGCAATCTAAAATCATTCATGCACGCACCATGATGATGGTGCAATGTAGATGACAGTCTAGAGCTATATGCCTTTAAACATAGATACAGCTGGAGAAGCCAAGTAATGTGTTTATATTCATTTTACAAGTTCTACATTAAGAGTACATGAGGTTTGAAAAATGCTGTGGGTTTTTTTTTTTTTTTTTTAATGGACCAACATACCTTATTAACAAGTACTATAACTTTTCCAGGCTCCGATGCTCTTTTCTTCTTATCCAAGTGATCTTTAGTAATGTAAACAGCCACTCTGGTTTTACCACTGCCTGTAGGGAGACATATTATAATATTCTCCCCATTCAGTGCTGGCTTTGCAACTTCCATCTGGTAATCTCTCAGGATCAGATCTGGCTCAGGTGAAGATCTGCTTTCCATTTCACCTTCATCTAAGGGTACAAAGAAATTAAAATATCAAACAGGAGGCATAGAACATTTATCAGAATATTGAACAAGTGTCAAAGGGAAAAATATTAATTTACTAACAGAAGCATCTCCTGAATAAATAGAAACAAGGCATATTAACATAGGTAATGGTGCTCTGTGGACCTGTACATCTCTGGATCTGAACTGCTTACATCCAGTCACCAAGCAGGGTAGGCAGAATACAACAACGTGTCTTTACTCACCTATATTGACATGTCTTTTATTATGTATGAACTTAAGTGATTCAGGTCAGTAGCACTGGGACCAACAAAGGTGGTGTTCAGAGCTGCTGTATTTATAATCTAGCCAATCATATGTGACATTCTCTTTCATCACTACTGAAATTTATTTGATTGCAAGTGAGCTACCTTTGTAAATACTTCCCAGAGATGGAAAAAAAGGATGGAGCCATAGGAAGAAAAAGAGATAGGGACTACTTAAGAAACGATGAAGGGAGTTATAAAGTAGGAAGGCCAAAGAGATAAGAAAATCCAATTGCCCATACAAGATAGACCTAACTGCAGACTGTATCACACCTATTCATGGTAGATCGTGCTGCTTCCAGACTGACTCACACATAATGCAATCAAACCATTCACTAAAAAGCCATATACATTTGCCAATTGAAGGCCAGATCCTTCCATCCATCATATAAAATACAATGGCAGGGAGCTCAAATCTATGGCTCACAGGTGAAACAAACAACATTAAAAAGTTAAAAGTAGAAAAATGCTGTTGTGTTATTTCAGGCAGTAACAAAAGGGTATCAAGCCTTTTGAGTTTTTACATGTATTAGAAAGTAAAAAATTACATATATTAGTATCAGAAAGATTTATTTCAATGGAGTTTTGGGCTTTTTTCCCCCTACAGATATGTTTGAATCACAGTCAAAGCATTAACTATCCTCAGCGAAGAAAAGGCACAAATCCACCTTACTAGACTAAAAATGAGGGCAAAACCCCTTTAGTTTTATTTCCTGGTGATATCATTAAATGAAGAATCACAAGGATTTTATTATCACTGATACATTACATACAAAATAAGTGTATTATTCTAGTATCCCCGATTCCATTAAATAAAATTAAACTAACAAAAAGTAATGAAGCTTGCTAAAATACTGCTGATGGAAACATCCGAATGCCATTCTTAAGTGTTTTTTGCTTGTTTTACCTTTTAGTGTGAGTGCAGTACTACCTGGAACACAGGGAAATTCACACCAGAGAGTACTTGCTGTTACTTATCTTGACTTCTACTACTCTCTTTGAGGAAGAACGTTGTTTGTTTTCTGGTTGGCTAAATTCAATAGTTCAATCACATTGAAACTGGCACTTTATCACCCATCTGTTTGGTTAAATTTCAGTTCCTTAACATCCTCACTTAACTGTCCAGGCCTAAAAAATATTTAACTTTGCTCTCTCCTTGGTTCCTCAGCCCCTGTTTTGACAAAGCCTAACACAGGAGTCTCTTCATAGGATATGGTTCCATTACAGAATTTTCACTGTGAAAAATGTAACTTTAGGGAAGGTAAAATAAACACGGTAATTATTATTGTTGTCATCCTAATTCCACCATTTGTCTTAAATGTAAAATGATCCTTGCACAGTAAACTGCTACTAAATCCACATGATTCTTTTCATTAAAATACAAATAATGTCAGTGCATTAAGACACTATCCAAATATTCCTGTTAATACAACAGCCTTACTACAAAATTTCAAATTATAAAAATCCACAAATATCACAAAGTCCATCTGTACCTCCTTAGCTTGTTTTCTCATAGTTGCTCTCACTGAGTTTATTAGGCATGATGAAAAAGCATGAATGATTTCGGAAATATTTTAACTAGTTGTTTTTAAAGCACACATGTAAAAAGAACATAGAGCAAGTAAACACTAGAAAAAAAAATATTCTGCATTCTTCACATAACTGTAGTGATTTATTTTTTTTCTACTTGAGTAGCAGCCAATGCCCAGTTTACTTAATCGCAGATTTTTCATGAATCTTAAAGGATCAGGCCATATATATATATATATATATATATATATATATATGCTGCCACATACCAGTAGCCTACATCAGCCTGACAAACTAGTGTGCCTGTCCACAGAACAGAGAAGTTTCTGTGCCCAGACACTTCATGTGATGCAGTGAGGAAAAAATACAATGTGACTGACGAGTCACCTCAGTCCATGTGGAAGTGCAAAGTATATTCTTCACAGTTAGGAATACACAGACTAAAATCCTAGCTATAGGGTAGCAATTTACATCTGAGATATCCTGAATTTTCTGTGTGCTCACAAAATACATGGGTTTTAATATTTAAAAATATTGAAACGATTCTAAAAGCATTTATATTAAACACTTTGCAGGCATATGATATATAAAATTTAAATTGATTTTACTAATTTAATACTAGCTTTATACTAGGCAGAGCTGGCCTGAAAGGTACCAAGATTGTTTCTAGCCCTTGCACAAGACACAGTCCCTGCACAAACTTTATAAAGGCTAGATTCCAAGGGGTGACTGGTTTCTCCTGAATTCTGTGTAGATAAACACTGTTCACCATGGTGGACAGCTGCAAATTTATTCTGCCTGAGGTCTATGATTAAAAAAAAAAAATAATAAAAAAATAAATAAAAAGGTGATGTCTTTTACAACAGCAGTGTTTAATTGGGTTCAGAGGCTACATATAGCAAGTTCATATCTGTCTGCAAAGTATTATCTAAACACAGTCCAATATTTCGTTTAAAACTATATTGAGAACTTGCACATATGTTTAAATGTGAGATTTGCAAAGGCCTTCAGATAGTAACCTCCAATGATTACACTGCTTTTACAAACAAGGCTAAATTACTTAGGTCCAAAGCAGACCTTCATTACTGTTCTGTAGGTACCCTGGGAATGCTTCTTGTCACCTTCAGATGCCTCTAAAGCATGTCCTGTTCCCTCTCACATACCCTATGCAGGGGCCACGCACAATCTAACTCCTCTCTGAGAGCAAAAGAAGTACATATATAAGGCAGCATTATGAATATCTGTACAGGCGACTGCACTGGATGACTTCTGGAAGTCCCTTCCAGCCTATGTGATTCTATCATTCTACATCACTGACCATTTTGTATGATGATGATGATGTATAGAGACCTATTCAGATGATCTCAGTAAATCAACTCTTTCAGGGCTTGGAGTTAAGTCCCGATCCATGAAAATGGCATCTGTTTTCCAACAAAATAAGAGGAAGCCTGACATCTAAATACTGTGAACTAGACTTTGCAGTCAAAAGCTTCCACTGATCTTTGTTCCAGCCCATTCAAAGAGTGCTTACCCTCCACAGCTTATTTTGCAATTACTAAATAATGGAAGGAAAACATACCTGAATCACTGGTTGTGCAGCTGTGTCCCAAGTTTTCTTTCAAGTTACTGACACTTCCATCTCCTATGGAGACATCTGACTCTAAATGAAAAACACAAACAAATGTAGCATAGTGTATTTGCTACATATAGCAAAATCATATTGTTTGCTCTCTTGCTAAGTTGTTAAAATAGGCTAGACAAACGCCTGGCAGGGATGGCTGAGGTATAATTTCCTTTATTACACTTCCTAGGTAAACAAAATACTGGGAACAATATAATTCATTTTCATATGAAAGAAAATAGGGAGTTGAAGATGGAAATCTAAATGGCAGAGGTAAGGCAATGTGGATCATGATTTATTGTTGTCAGCTATGTTCTGTTTGCTTGAAAGCAAAGGTGCAGACATGATTGTCTGCATGTTTCTCTCTAGCCCTGTTTTACTGTATCCTTTCGGAGGGGTGAATGGCCAAGAAAGAAGAAAGAAAAACATGTTGGCCTACTGGGTACACAGCACTGCTGGCAAACTGAAGACATTATCTTTTACTCCCTGTAAGCCATGTGAGTTACATCTGTTGTAGAAGAAACAGTAAAAAGCAGAACTGTGATTTTTTTTTTTAAGGGGTTTCCTCACATAACATGAAAAGAGTAAACAATATTTCCCAGGGAAATAAAAGCAGAGAGGAATTATTAAATCTTCCAAACTGCAAGTAAAAGCAGTGACCGATAATCCTGTTACATTGCGACAGAAATCTGGAAAGTTTACTGCAGATATTCTAATGCTAAGCTCTCCCTCTGCTGGGCAATCAGTGTATTACACTGTCTCTTTTTCAGTCACAAATGTAGTTTACATCGCTAGATTTTCCAAAACTCAGGCCTTTTAATATCTGAAGAGATACACAGTTCTTCTGGAAAAATCTGCTGCAAGCAGCCTCACCCTGCACTCAGCTTACCTGCAGCACTGTGCAACTGAGCTCATAGTATGCTTGAGAAATCAGTCAGAATAACTGAGCTGTTTTGCTTAGTTATCTTGTGAACTTGTGTCCTATCAAGTTTTTAATCCTTTTTTTCCAATGAATATCCCATTATGGTCCATATCTGTATTGTCCTCAACTTATTGTCCCTCAAAATATTTAATAAAGCAAAACAGATGCTGTGAATGAGAGTTTAGAAATGAAGTTACAGTCTTTTTGAATGGTACTCCTATAATACACACTACAAAATCTTAGTAAGTGAGGTGGAAATTATATCTAGTCTGCGTTCAGTAAGAACATGACTTTCCTTTATGCAAGTTTTGCTCTCCTTGAAAGGTGAATGAATAACAGAAACTGCTATTTCTCAGACAAGTTATAATGTAGACAACTGAAATGAAGCTACCTTAGCTACCACCAGCAGTCAGGTATTTATGTCTTTATTTATATTTTTTTCTAACTTAACCATGAAAAGTGATGCAAACATTTGTCTTGCTGTCCTACAGTTTTCATCATTTATTTCACACAGACCTCAGAATGTGATCCAACTAAGAATCACCAGCATCTGTAGGAAGTGTTATGATAGGCAAGGCCATTAAAGACTTTAAGCATCTAGTCTCCTAGAAATCACTGCAATCAACAGAAAACACTTAAAAATATATTCACATCAGAAGGCTGATTTATCTAAACTTTCCCAATTATTATTTAATAGCAAGCATTTAATACCATGTTAAAAAGATAGCATTGTCCTTGAAAAAAGAAGAAAACCTCACCAGTTCCACGCTCAAAGACCTGCAACAAACTATTAAATAGCATTAGTGGGAATTCCAGCTACAAAAATGACACTGCTGTCTCTTGTTTTCATTTTCTAGCAATCCATGCGGATAGTAAAGAGAGAATGAAATTAAAATTCTGTGTATCTATTCCATGTGGTCTCCCATCTAAAATGGTCTACTGAAAGATGTATATGCGGCAAAGAATATGCATTCACAAAATGCTTTGTACATAACTATCTGAATTACAATGTGCAGCATACATTACAAAATAATCTGTCAACAGAAAACATCAGTGGTGAACTGAAATGCAAAATACTCATCTTCCAGATTAAAGGTAAATAGAATAATGTCCTTCTTTTTCAACTGCGGCAACTTCCTTTAATTCTTTTAAAATACGATAAAAAAAAAAAACAACAACAATCAAACAAACAACACACTGGGTCTTTCCAAAACAATGAAGATAAAAGAGCTGGTATTCTAACCGCTGTTTTCACCACTAACACTAGTTTTTCTTTACAGTGCTACTTGCATATTGTAATGCAGCATATTCCACAGAAACATTTTTAGTCACTTTGCACTGATTAATAAGTATAAATACAGTAGAATGTAATGAAAAAAAAAAATCGATGAAATATTAATGAAAAAGTCTTCCTAAAAAGTCTTCCTTTCCTGTCCTGTGCTACGTTATATCATAGAATAAGTTTCAAACACCTGAGAGTGTAAATAAGGGACCAAAATATAAACAGGCTATTAGAATTGGTCCTACTTTCATATTAATGGACATTTTTTTTCTAATCTGAAGTATTAAGGCACAATTTGTCAGACATTAATGGAATCTCCAGTTACAGTGTAATTATTAGTTCCAATCAACTTTTATTTTTTTTTTAATGAAACAGGCCTTGAAAAACAGAGCTGCTATTTATTTCAATTGTTGTTTATATTGGTAACTTTAGCCTTAATACCACTTTTTAACTTCTGACCTTGCGGACTTACTGCTTTTGTGTTGATTTTTGCATGTGCAATTTCCCTCTAGTTTTCTCTTTGGCTAAATGATCTCTCTCTACTTTTGTCTTTATGACCCTACTGCCCTCATACCAAAGGGTCAGAGGAGGCTTTAGATACAATGCAACTGCAGTAATTTCAAGTGACTTGAAAAAGCTTCTTTCTCCTTGAAATTTGTCCTTCTCAATACATGAAGGAATGGTAGGAGTATACTGCAAAACTGACAACACTTGACAGAATTAAATTGCAAATTAGGTGGGTTCCCAGCCTGTGTGGAAGTAGAATCTGGGCTCCACTTGTATTTTCGGCTGCCTGTTATAAAAATACAGTTTTATGAGATCATGAGAAAAGATGAAAATGAAAAAGAGACTTGGGTGCAAGCCTGTGTGTACAAGTACATAGAGATCAAAGCTTCATGATGGCTCAATGTGAGCCAGTTCCTCTACAACCATCTTCATGCAGCACTGTCTCCTGGCAGCTGTTGCTACGTTGCATCTACACTGCTGGTTCAGTTCAACTCAGAAGTGCACATTTACAGTAAATCTGTCAATTGTCCCCATTTACACTACTTCGGGTCATATCACAGAGCTGGTTTGGATCACAAGAAATGAAACCAAATGAGCTTCCAGCCACCGTCAGTCCACATGAGACTGAAGTCAGTCTGAACCCAACTGCCAGAATCCAGGTAGTATGGACACCCCTAGCACCATTTCACTGAATAGATCTGCTCAACTATACAAAATGCTGATTTCCACTGTCTATCAATTTCGGTACAGCTCAGTGCTGAGGAGACCACAGTTTTCAGGCTGGAATCACTTGGTGGCAGGCTAGTTAATAGCTAATAGATGTAAGTTTTCTATAACCCTCAATCTGATAAGAGGTAAAAGATAAATTAACAGCAATGAAAACCTTCTCTCAGTAAGGCTACAACTAAGACCCTCAGCCTTGCCCTGAAAGGATCCTAACTAAGTGTGAGGATAACTCAGTCTGATCCATTCTGAATCATCATTAAATATCTGGCATCTCTTATTTATACAGCCAAATTAAGTTCTAATCCAGGAAAACCAAGTTGATATTTTTGTTGTAATTAATAATTCACTACTTGCTACAAAGCATTGCAATATGCTGTTAATATCATGCTAAATGAGAAATAGGCTACTACTGTTGCACACTGAAAGGCTACAGTTTTCAGAGCCAACTTTTTTTTTTTTTTATATTTATTCATGTTTGATAAAAAAGAGCAGCTTTAGCTGTTTCACTACTTTGGCTGAGTAAGCCCACTAAAATAATTTCAGGCAGGATTTATCTCATTTTTAACTATTGTTTGAGCTCCATCTGAACTTGTAACAGATATGAATGGTTCCTTAATCATACAGCATATGTTTGAATCATTGGTTCGCAGCTATGTCTGCGAACTGTTGCTGCTAATTGCTGTTGCTCATAATCAACTCTCAAGGCATGTTTTTAAAAGTGGATCCATGTAATCAACAGGCCACAACAATTTCTAAAAATTTCTACTAAAAATGTACTTGTGAGTGTGTGATGTGACAAAGGTTTTTTGATGCTCTGTAGATACTAATCTATAAAATAAACAGAAAAATTACTTGTTGGACAGCACTAAAGAACTTACCAAATCAAAAAATGTTTTCCAATATAGAACTAGCAGCCTTCTAGAAAGAAATACTTAATACAGCTGCAGTTGTAACGGTCCAGAAACATTCTTGATCTAAACTTTGCCAATACTGGGAGGAGTTGTCAATGTAAACTTAATGTTTTCATTGGATTGTATAAACCTACCATGAATATGTCTGAAATAAAGTATTCATTTAACAATATTAGCATTTTTAATTAACAATATTAAATGATACTACAAAGTTGTTAGAAGTGCCATTTAAGAGGAATGGGATATCATTGATGTAGCTCAATTATAAGAAAATCAAGCAGCCTATAGTAGATAAAACATTATCACTATAACCAGGATACAGAAAATGTCTACATGAAGGCTGCACATTGGGTACTACAGATAAGCCATACTGTGCTAGCAAATTGGTTTCTGAACCAGTTCTTACTTTTCAGGTTAAGAATAGAATCATAGGATCATAGAACAGTTTGGGTTGGAAGGGACCTTCAAAGGTCATCTAGTCCAACCACCCTGCAATGAGCAGGGACATCTTCAATTAGATCAAGTTGCTCAGAGCCCCATCCAGCCTGGCCTTCAGTATTTCCAGGGATGAGGCACCTACCACCTCTCTGGGCAGCCTGTTCCAGTGTGTCACCACCCTCATTGTAATAAATTTCCTCCCCATGTCTAGCCTGAATTCCTGCTCTTTTAGTTTAAAACCATCACCCCTTGTCTTATTGTAACAGGCCCTGCTAAAGTCTATTCCCCATCTTTCTTTAAGCACTGAAAGGCCACAATAAGTTCTTTCTGGAGCCTTCTCCAGGCTGAACAACTCCAACTGTCTCAGCCTGTCTTCATAGGAGAGGTGTTCCACCCCTCTGATCATCTTGGTGGCCTCCTCTGGACCCTCTCTAACACATCTTTCCTGTGCTGAAGTCTCCAGAGCTGGACGCAGTACTCCATGTGGGGTCTCACCAGAGTAGAGGGGCAGAATCACCTCCCTCGATGTGCCGGACATGCTCCTTTTGGTGCAGCCCAAGATATGATTTGCCTTCCGGGCTGCAAGTGCACATTGCCGGCTCATGTCCAATCTTTCATTCACCAGTACCCCCATGTCCTTCATGGCAGGGCTGCTCTCAATCCCCTCATCCCCAGCTTGTATTGATACCAGGGGTTGCCCCTACTCAGGTGCAGACCTTGCACTTGGCCTTGTTGAACCTCACGAGGTTCACATGGGCACACTACTCAAGCTTGCCCAGGTCAAGCAGGACAACATATTCTTGTCCTGGAGCAAATCTTTGAACTGAAGTGAACAAATTTGTAGATGTGACCACTAAAATTGCTATTTCTGTTAATTCATAGGAAGAAATGGAATTTACTGCTTCCAAAAAAATCAAGATTTACTTTTTCCATTCATTCCCATCACCTCAGCAGTACTGTATGTTCCTGAATTTCTGAGCAAGACAGGAACTAGTGCATCAAGAACGTTCTCTCGGTTACTTGCAGTTACTGAAGTTTAACTGGTACCAGCACAAAATACCAGTTAGTGGACATACCAGAAACTACAGAATTCCTTCTAGTAGATGTTTCCAGTACACTGTTCTCACTGCTGAAACTATCATTCACATTTTCTTGCTGTTTCAAATCCTCCACAATGGCATATCCTGGTGGGCTTATAACTTCTCTTACTTCATTTGTACTGTTCTTCATCTCATTTTGTCCATTCTCTGTTCCTAGAAAATAAATAGAAAATCCACAGCAATATAAAACATCTAATTTCTTTAAGTGTGGGGCACAGAAAACAGAACTAACCTGCATTCATCGTTCACATAACAGCGTAATGTATAGCTTTGGTCTTGACTTAAACGTTATAATTTGGAATTTTGATGTTTTTATAAATATTTATTAAGAAGGTTGTCAGTCATAAATCTCAAATATTTGCAGTGACCATAAAGATCTGAAAATTCAATTTGTGGACTATACCATGTTTCCTACCTTTTCAATTCCATTGGTCCTATAAGCTCATAAATGGACATACCTTACAACAGGACTTCAAAACTTGGTCATAAAACAGACAACCTAAGAGAGCTTTCAGAAAATGTTTTCCCTTCTTCCACTTATTCATCTTGTTTCAAATACAGAAATAATTTCTCTTTGACTTCTGTGTTATTAATATTTTATTTTTATTAGAGTCACACAGAACCAGGCATGCTCCAAAGGCAAAAAATGATCTTCAATAAATTATAAACATTTTTTAGAAAAACTATGCATCACTGAATTCCAGAGTTTTCCCGATTTGGAACTCAATTACTCTGCAATTAGAAATTAAATTTAAAAAAATTAATACAGTCCATTTATTTCAAGAATTATTCTTTATAAAGTTCTCAATTTCTATGTATAAGTGTCTGATAATAACAATGTATTTTACTGTAACAAATCATTGAGGATGAATCTGGAGTGATAAAATGTAGCACCACTCTTCTTCCAAGGTATCCAAGGAACCTGTCCTTAGTGTTTCCTGTCTATGACCTTATATGTGGATGTTTCAGCAATCATAGACTTTACCTATCTACACATATACAGGACTGTGTACATGGAAAATTTCTTATCCTTTGGCAAGAGCCACAAAATTTATGCTTTACATATTAATCTGTACAGTTTTTGTAGGACCTACCTTGCACAAGATTACTGAGAAACTGTGGAATAAATGCATTCATTCAGTATTGCATCAAACAACTGAATTAAACTTAAGTTTTACCTTATATGGTCTGCATGACACTGAAATCTCAGAAATGCAAATTTTGAAAAGAACATAAAATAAAAATACAAAAATAATTGTAATAATTTGCATATTTGCTAAATATTAATTGCTTTGTTTACCTTACTGATAGTGAGGTAATGAAGACAGGAGTTTAAGCCCGACAAAGCTGCAACACAAAATGGAAATTAGGACCACAATAGCTGCTGAGCTTCTCCCAGCACCTTTCACTCAGAACTATCTTCTGAGGCTCTAACTCAGTTGATTTTGTCCTGCAGACTGAAGCAATCAACCACCTTTGAACTGCACACTCAAATATGGCAGCTGCTTATTTGTGTCTGACAGAAGACAGTTTGATTCCTCTCCTCAACTGGAAGAGACACTTTCATGGCCCTCTTACACCCATCTTGATGCATTGTCCCATATGCAGCAAATAGAAGTACAGAGACTCCTCAAGCAAGTACAGTGAGCTCCTCAAGCAAGAAGGCTGGAGCTGCTATATGGGAAATCTATTAAAAAAACTTCAGTCGCAAAAATCTTATAAAACATATGTGGACCCCAGGAAAAAAATGAGAGATTTGAGGGCTGCTTCCTTTTTCATATTTTAGAATCCAGGGGAGCGCTGGGATAATTTTATAATACCATAATCATTGTTCAGGAATAAAAAGTAGCAGCCAAAAGCCTATAGCTTTTTTAGTTTCATTTCTGTAAATAATCTCTTTACTAGTTTATTCTATTATTTATAGTACATTTTATACAATGTCTTGAGACTTAGGAATGTCTTATTCCCAAAGAGACATAGTGTAGTGTTCTTTAAAATGCCATATATATTTTAAACCATTCTATAAAGGAAACACTAATCCTTGTGTTGAAGGAGAAATCCAGAAAAGGTTTGCTTTGTTAGCTGAAATTAATCTTCAGAATATTTTTATGAAACATTACAAAAACATCACATTGAAAATCAATGGGTTATAGAAGTAAGAATTCAGTTTAATTACAACTACATACATATTATTGTATTTCTGACACGGCTTAATAAGGATTTTTAGGGTTTAAGAATCTATTGAATAAGCTGTTAAATAACTTGATTTTGAAATCCCTGAACAAGTGAAAGTATTAGTGTCAGTGTAACAGCAAAATCGATATGGTAAGAACCCTGCATTGTTTCATAAGTAACAGTACAAAAAATAGATATTAAAACCCCACACGTAAGTACTAGTGAAATAAGATGATTACCTCCTGTATTTCCACTTAGATCATCTGCAAGGTCTCCATGTCGGGTTTCACGTAGAGCAATCAAAAAAGGAGAGAACCAATCCTTCTTCTGCACTACTCTGCTCAGTAGTTCCCTTGCACCACCTCTGTTCCCATGATTGTCAGTAACAGTGTGGATCTGGTGAAAATAAAAAAAAATTAAAAATCCTGAGACAGACTTTGGAAATGGTTCAGAGAAGTTAACAAGACTAGTACAGGTACAAAATAATTTTCTTCTGTCATCATTAAAACATACTTAAAAATGCTGCCCAGGGAAGTGGTGGAGTCACCATCCCTGGAGGTGTTTAAAAGGCATTCAGATGAGGTTCTTAGGGACATGGTTTAGTGCTAGAGTTGGGCTAGGTTACGGTTGGACTTGATGATCCTGAGGGTCTCTTCCAACTGAAATGATTCTATGATTCTATAAAGTGGGCCTGCCACTCATCAGAAGAGACTTACTACAGTTTTGTCCAACCTCATATGGTTTTGGGTAGGATATACAAAACTTGGGAGACAGGAAATTTAATTGGAGACACTGGCAGTACTGAACAATGGTTATAATACATCACTGTATTATTATTATTATTATTATTATTATTATTATTATTATTATTATTATTATTATTATTGTTAATGAATAATAATTGGTCTTCACACTGGTTTACGGAATAACCAGCCTTGATTAAGGAGCAGTGATGTTATACAGCTTACTAGAGCTCAATCTGTAGCATGACCTCATACACAAAAAGGAACATTTCCCTTCTTAAACTCTGGTTTTATCATCTAAATTCTCACTTAAAGATTTCAGGACTGTATAAATGTAGGGGTAGTTACATTTATAAATGTAGGGGTAGTTGCATTTATACAGTCCTAAAATTACATTTGGCCCTTTGAAGGCAACTGCAAGGCTGACGTGGCCCCCGGTGAAAATGAGTTTGAACACCCCTGCTCTAGAAAGTGACTATTGCCCTCAAAGAAGCTTTGGGAAAATGTCCCAAGGCTGTCACAAGCAGAACTTGACACACAGTCATGTGAGGAACAAAATGACCATCCCAAAAGTAAGAGAGAGGTGTTTAGTCCTCAAAGACAATCTTCTCAAGGCTCGAGAATCACCCATCCTGATATGCAAGAAAATGGGCAGGCATAGCAGTGGGAAGCCCTGACTGAGATGAACACTAAAGGAAGTGCATGGGAAGTGGAAGCAGGGAGAGGCAAACCAAAAGGAATATAGAAATGCATTAAGAGAGCTTTGGCTCAGCTGGAGCTGAAACTGGCAGGACTGTGAAGGGTAATGAGGAGCTCAATGGAAATACCAGCAGCAAAAAGATGACCTGCAGGAACATGTGGAGCCATTAGGAATGGAGCCAATAACCTCCTAAAATGCCCCTACCTCTGCCTGCTGTTATCATGCTCAGCTCCTCATCCATGGGGTGCAGCTAGCACTTACTGCTACCTGCCAGTCACTAGACAAAATTATATATATGGCTGTCATTTAACTGAGATGCAAAAGCTCAAAAGGCAAATACGATGAAGCTCCACCCTCAGTTTGGCAGTTTCCCCCCTATTGATATGGCAAATATTATTCTAATTTCTTCTTCTAACACCGTTTCATACTATCCATTTTTTGGCGTTCCAAATAAGTTTCTCATCGGTCCAGGCATGTCATTCTTAGCCAGATGGAGTAAACACTGGCAAATGTTTTCAGCAAAAGCTAATACTTCTCTTTTTTGTCAAACTGGTATTTCTGCTCAGCTTCACTGCCCAGTATGATACTCTTTAGTGAACCTATGGCAAAAAAAGGAAGGTCTTGCTTTATTTTAACTCAAGTATTCTCTAGGACTTTACAGGCCCTCACTAATCCCTGGTATGGTGCAGGGGCCAGAAGACACTTAATGATGTTCTGAGCCTAAAGTCTGTGGCAAAATGGTAAGTAACAGTAAAGCCAGCCATATTCCTTCCACTTAAACAGTGGCTTAGTCTAACCGGCCAGTTCATGGCATTTTCTTTCCCTGGTTCTTAGCTGGCATCCCACCTGCTGGCCTACTGCCAATAGTCTTCACTGGCTTACTTGGAGCAGTATTTCTCTTTCCCCCAAGTTTGGGTACTGCCCTTTCATTTTTGCTCTTACAAGGCCATTTCTAGTTGTGGCTTCCCATCTGCCCCACAGTCCTTGGGAGTGGCCAGTGTCTGCGGCACCGCCTGGTGCCTGGCCTGATGGGTGGGCCACTTACCTGATCGAGGTCCTCCTCCTGGAAGATGCCCATCTGCAGGCACTTCTCGGCCACCTGCACGGTCTGCATTTTATCCACCAGCGTGCTGTAGAGCAGCTGCACCAAGTGCACGCAGAGGTCATGGTCGGCCTCCTCGGCTGGCGATGGCAGCTGGCTGAGGCTGGGGTTCACGTAGCAGGCAGCCAGGCTGCAGCCACTGTGCTCCAGCGCCTGCAGGAACTCGTGGAACCAGCCGCACCCGCGGGGTCCCCGCTCCACGGCCCGCAGCAGCTCCTCCGCCCCCTCCACCTCGCCCCGCTGCCGGGCGGCCGCCCGCACCTTCTCCCTGTCCTCCGCGCTCAGCAAGGGAAGCCGGTCCAGCACCGGCTCCACCCGGATGAACTGCTTCAGCCGCGGCCTGAAGCAGGAGATCATGTAGAGGAAGCGTTCGTCTCGGGACTCTTCTCCCATCGCTGCGCTGGCGGCGTCCGCGACACCCCTGCTGCCGCTGGAGAACGACGGCGGGCACGGGGGGATGTGCCCGCAAGGGCGGCTGAGGGAGCCCAGCCGCTCAGGACCCGCGGTCTCCGCAGGCTGGTGTCCGGGTGTCGGGCTCGGTGTGAGCGAGGAGCGCGTCCCCCGTCCCGCTCCGCGCCGCCTCAGCTGCCGCCGAGCCTGCCCCGCTTCATCCCGGCCCCGGCGCCGCTTTCGGTTTCACTTGAGAGTTCGGTGTGTGACGGCATCGGCCGGAACGGGCCGCGCCTGGCACCTGGATCCAAGGGCGCGGCTCTGTGTTACTCGTGAATGTTTAAAACGAAACCTTTAACAGGAGTCAAGAGCTTAAAAAAACAACCTGAAGTGTATCTTTCACTTTCCAGCTGATGAGTTTCTGGGGCTTGTCAGTAGCCTCTCAGGGTTTTCTGCACCTGTGGCTTTCCAGGTGTGCAGCGACCCACAAACGGGTCACTGTGGAGGTGGTAAGCCCAGGTGATCAGAGAGGTCTGCCTTCATTTGCAGGTTGTGCCTTTTTGCAGAAAACAGATGCACAAAAGGCCATAATGGAAGTAAAGCTGACTTGTATATTGTAATGGTTTACTTTGGGTATAAAAGAGATTTTTTTTTTTCCAGTTTGAAGAATCCCACATTGTATAGGGAGCAGGAGGTTGTAATGCATGTGATAATCTTCCTAGAGTAGCTTATTAGATAGTTTCTGAGATTATTGGGACAGTCTCTTCCTGAGATGCGGTTTCACCCATATGGATATCACTGAGCTTCAGGAGCATGCTTGGTTTCCATCATGGCATTTTATGGAAACTCAGTGTGATTCTGAGGTAAGGCAACAGATCCTTGACTCAATTTCATATTTTGTAGCAAAATGATAGAGTAAATAGAGAGCACCTTGACTACTGTGTTCTGTTTTGGTCCTGGGCAGTTCAAGAGAGAGACTAAAAAATGGGAGGATCCAGTGAAGGGGCAACACGATGCTTAGGGGGTTGGAGAGCTCGGCAAATGTTTGAAGGAACTGGGTCTATTCAGCCTTGAGAAAAAAAGCTCAGGGGAGATCCAACCACAGTTCTCCAGCTCCTAAAAGTTGGATCCCTCTCCACAGGGGTGTACAGGACAAGAGGCAACTGGAACATGTTCCTTCAGGGGAAATTGTCTTGCTATAAGAAAAAATATTCTCCACTGTAAAAACAATTAGATGCTGGAATATATTGCCCAGAGAAGTAGTGGGAGTTTGCTCAATAGAAGTATTCAAGACTTGGCTTGACAGGGCGCTTGATTTAATGCCTTTCTTTTAAAAGGAAGCCAGGTATCTCCAGAGATCCTTTCCCAGCCTAAAATTTCATGTAATTCAAATCATGCCCTCAACTGCTTGTCATGCTGAGACATGCTACAGCATTCTGCTCAGTGGAGCTTCCTTCAGTTGGAGGCTTCTTTTGCAGAGGAACTCGTTTTGTTTTACTTTCATTTCATTGTGTCCTGTCTGCTTATCTCAGGTTTCACTCTCATTGTCATTACCTTTTAATTACAGCATTACCCTTTTATTTATGCAAATTTCCTTCAAAAGATTTCTGAAGAAAGTCTACCGCTTCCCCCCCCCGCCTTTTTTCTTCTGTCTTCAGCACCTTATTTGGGTGGTGCATCAGTCTTTCTCCTAAGGCCTCAGGAGCTTGCAGGAGTTCCTAGGGTGCAGCATGTATAGACAGTTTGTTTGTTCATTTTCCAAGTTTGTATATGTAGCAGTGGCAAATCAGGACCAGTGCATTTATACCACAACAACCCTTCACAGGTTCTAAGAGCCTGCAGATATTAAAAGGACACTCGTGACTTACAGAGGGGGGAAAAAAAAAATCAATGCTACTCTGTGCTACTCTGTTATTCCGGTTGTCTCCAGGTTGCATGGATGATGGCCGAGCTCCTACCGTCCATTGATGATGCAAATGTGCTGACTCTATTTCTCGGGAGAGCTTACACTCCTCATAAACTCAACTGATTTTTTTTGAGGCCTTTGTCCCTTTCAGATACGACCGAACTCGTCACAGAGTTCCCAGGCGGCGGCTCTAGCAGGGGCGGAGCACACGGCCGGTTCCGCTGCGCACCGCCGGCTCTCGGCCCCGCCGCGTACCCAACACCCTCCCTCCCCGCACGGGCAAAGTCCGCGCGTACAGCTGGTCGGTCAGGCGCAAGGGCTGAAGCACACGCAGTCACACGCCGCGGCCGCCGCTCGCCGCTCCAGCGGCCCCGCACGCTGCCGCCGCCCGAGCCACCGCGGCCGAACTGCCCGGGCGGCGCCGCGCGCGCGCCCAAGCCCAACGGCCGCTCTGGCCCCGCGCGCCCAGCGGGTGGGCGGTGTTTCTGCGGCCGATAGCAGGGCCGGGGCTGGCGCGGCGTTGCTGGGGTGACTGCGCTGCGGCCCCTGCGGCCCGGGCGCTGCTCCCCGGGATCTCGCCGGCCCGGGGCTTCCTTTGAATTTGCCTCGCAGTGCTACAGCCGGCAATTACTGTTGTTACAAAGCTGGCACAGATGGTACCAGCGGCAGGGATGGCTGGCAGGGCTTTGCGTCTTTCAGGGCTACAGATCTGAGGTTGTTCCTGCAGTGTGATGAAGATGCTTTTTTACGTGTGGTCTGCAGGAACCATCTGCAGCTGTGCTGAGGAGAACACTGGCGTCTTGGGACAAAAACCGTTCCGCTTTTTCTGTTTTCCCAGACTTGCTGATCTGTCCAGTTCAGTGCAGTGTTTGTTTGCACAAGGCTGCGGGTGTGTGCTCTGTCAGGCCCCTGCTGGTTGCTGTCAGTCGGATGTTCCTCTTGGCTGACTGTGTGCTCGACAAGGTCTGCATTGCTGCACCTGGAAAACTTCACCCATGTGACTGTATTTTATTTTTCTTAGTAACTTCAATGCTTGGATTAAACATCTGCTGTTTAAGTATAGGTAAATTAAGTTTACTTTGCTGTTACGAGTAAGGACAACTTGTCAGCACAGTAAAAACTATAAGCTGCTCATAAAATAGTAGCTCTCAGATATTCAAAGCCACTTCAAATATATTTATTCCCATGATGTTGTGAGTACAATAAATATCATTAGGTTTTTTTCTTCAGTGTTTTTGATATAGAGATCTATTCAACATTTGTGGATCCCTGTTAATGGTGTTTGCATTATAGTAACTAAATTCAAGTCAGTCACAAACGAAATGTTCACATACTGTTGCTTATGACTGAAACAAGTGCATTACATTTATTTGAGCATATTTAGATTTCTTGCAATTAAGTTTTCATGGTGATATAAAATAGTGAATATATCTACATTGTACAAGTGCTTTTATTTGTACAGTAAACAATTTTCCAGGAGATCTTTTCTGAAAATAAAATGATAACTTCTCTTAACTGCATTATACAAAAAACTGTTATACAAGCAGGATTTGCTACAGCTCATAGTAGTGAAGTATTTATCTAGATTAAGTTTTCAAAACTTTCTTTGTATTTCCAACTTTACAATATCATAAAGCTTCAGTATAGAAAATAATGCATAAAAGGGGCAAATGCCTCTTGTGGGAGGCTTTAATTTCATCCATCCAATTTCTATTCTAAAGAGAATAACCATATTCTACATTCATTAATAATCAAAGAACTTGCCAAGTGGGCATTAAAAAACCCCCAAGAAGCTAGATGGAGAAAAATGTTTCTTCAATAATAATGGAGTTCTGTCTACTGCCCATACACAGAGGTACAGTGAAGAAAAGTAAGATTGCCAGAGTGATGCCTTCATGCAAGTGCAAGCTCTGGGACATTCTCCTTTAGTATCACTCATAAAACTCAGTGTTGTCTTGATTTTTCACATGTGATCTATTCTGTGTATCTTGTTTTTTCTCCCATTAAGCTATTTGCTGTTTAACTTCTAATATACTTCTTTTCAAGTCTAGAGAAAGAAAAAATATGGGTAGAGGAGATGTAGTATGTAAGTGAGACCGGGACTGCTGTATGATATAAGTATGAATCATTCCTAATAAAACTGAAGGAAATTTTAGCTTCAGAGTAATCACGTTAAAGGACTTTCTGCATCCTTCTTTTATTCCAAGTAAGTAACAAGCTACTTAAAAATTAATTTTGTGTCTGGACAGCTGTTGAAAATGTGCTAATGGCTGCATACCAAGTCTGTCCCCAATCTGAATAAATTTTACCATTTACCAGTGTTTTCATTAAAAATTTGATGCTAGATTTGAAAGGGAGACTAGGTTCCTTGCTATTTGTGCATGGCTGCTAGATACTACAGATCAACATGTCCTGTGTTTTAGGGGGGTGTGTTGCGGTGGTAATAAGGTAAAAGGAGACTAAGAGGGAGCACTGAGGTTGCATTTTTGTCTGTGTGCATAAAAGGAGGGAGGAAAAAACCCCACCCAATTCTGGAAACTTTATTAAATGCGTAATTGCAACCATTTAGAGCAACTGCAAGTAATGGTGTGGGTTTGAATAAAGTGTCACAAATTACTCATAGTTTAAAAACAAAACAAACAAACAAACAAACAAAACCCAACCAAAACCGAACCGACAACAAAAAATAACCCACCCCACAAAACCAAAAAACCCCAAACCCACAAACCAGTAGCCTCAGCACACAGACCCTGCTTATTAGACCCATTTTAATTCTCTTTTTACTTGCTCCTGTTTGTGAATACAGGTGCCAGGTTAGTGTTCCCTGCTTTTTTGGTCACTGTAATGCCCTTAGTACATCATTGTTGACTCCCACTGAATCTGGAAGTTCTGTTTGTGGAGAAGTGGAGGGCAGCTAACTCTCTGACTTGAACAGAATTAATCTGTAAATCTGTGCATGTGGATAGACATGCTCATGCAAATGGTGCAAGTTGCTGCACAGCTTAAATATTGGAAAGGTTCACAATCTACTGTTTGCCTTAAACATTGAACTAGAACCACAGCTGGTGAAAGATAATGAACTTCATTAAGAGCTCTGCTGATTTGTACTGTCTCACGTCTCACATTTGGAATAATTGTCCCAATTGCTTTGATACTTCAGCTACATTAGCTGTTGTTGCATTTCCAGGGTACTTCTCTGTATTTACAAGTTATAATTTATATGTATTTTTAGCCACAGGCTTTAAATGTAAATAGCCAAGTGTTCGTAAGCTCAAGCAAGACCAAAACTTAGATTTGAAGAGGGTTTGCGATTTCTAATTAGATTTCTAATTGCTATCTGAGGAGAGAGGCTATTTTAGCAGAAGTGAGGTGGAGGAGGTGTAGCCATAGCCTCAGTGCAGAACAGCTAAACCCTGGTGGGGGAACTTCCAGCAAGCTTTTGGGGAAATTGTGATTGGTCTAAATACACTGAGATGAAGGTTCCACAGTCCAGAGTCTGCTTCTTAATCCATCCTGCAGTGTGGCTGGGGCGATTGCCTCGACTGGCCTTGCCACTGCTGCTCCTGCCTCTGAGGCTGAGACAGCACATTCCCATTGGGAAGGGGAATGGGATTATCTCAGTGTTATCCATGATCTATTCCCAGCCTTTTTTCCCTCCTAAGCATTCCCTATTTTTTTTTAATACTCTTGTGATGGCATCTGACTCTCTCCACTAATACCTGTCTGAAAGCCTCTATGGATATGTTACAGCTGTGTATTGTGATGTGTGGGTATGCAACTGTTACGTTTTTCTCAGCTCGATTTGGGTAACACAGACCCATTCCTATCAAGTTAGAAATAGACTGAGCTTAAAGGGAACCCTGCCCAGAGAAGCAAACAAACAAACAGAAAAACCACCATCACCAAAACGCACCCCCCACAACAAAAATGACAAAAAATCCACAAAAATAACAGAGACAACATTCGCTGTTTAGAAAATGATCATGTTTCCAAAACCAATGGTTTGTACCTGTCTTGAGAAGAGAATTTTCTAGAAGAAAATTCTGATCCTGTGCAACCTGATCCAAGGTGAACCTGCTTTAGCAGGGGCGTTGGACTAAATGATCTCCAGAGCTCCCTTCCAACCCAAATCATCCTGTGATTCTGTGAAAAAAGCTTGAAGCAGTGGGTCTTCATGTGCTTCAACAAGAAAAGAAGGTATCTGAGAAGATAAATCTTTCTCTGGCCCCTGCCAAAAGGGGCAGCTAGAGGATTGCCAGCCAAGTTGTTGTCTGTCATGTTGTGTTTCACCATTCATTGGCAAATGTCCAGGGAGCTTAGAATCTCCATAACTTTGTAAAGTCTTCCTTAGTTTGGCCTCGTTTGAGATTTTTCTTGGTAAATGCAGACAGAAGGAACAAAGCCTCTGAGCCCAGAAAAGGAGCAAGGGATGGAGATTTTCCTTCACTTGGACAAACTGAAATATGTAGTTGTCACTTTCTTTTTCCTCAACACTCCTTCCCCAGTCCACCTGTGTTGCTCAGTCTGTTTGCATTCATGTGAAATACCAACAGATTAAACTGGACAAAATATTTTTGTAAAGCGATGCTCATGCATTATATTTGTAAAATTAATTTTACTCTTAATTTATAGCAGACTTTTAAATGTAGCATAACCATAAATGCTTTTTTAAGAAAATGTGCTAGCTTTTTCTTTGTAATAGACATTAATATTAGTTAATAGATTGCGATAGAGCAGAAGTTGTTAATGCTTGTTATTAAAAAAAACCCAAACAACAAAAAAACCCAATGAAAAAACCCAAACCAAAAACTACCCACCAATCCCCAAAGCAGAAACTATTTCGCTTCATTATTCAGCACTCCTGTTTCAGTGGAGTATATGCAGGCAGAGGTTCTGACTGGCCCAAAGGTGCTGCCACCTGGGATCTGATCCTGCAGGGCACCAAGAAGTGCAGACCTCCTGTTGTCATGGCAGAAGTAAGAGCAGTCAGCACGTTGTAGCATTTGGACCTTCTGACAATCAAGAGTAGCACAAGGCAGGAGGAAAAATGATCTTGGGTGGGAAGGGTTGGTTTCTCTTTTCACTGATGGAGGTATTCAGTTTATTAATTTTTGTGCAAAGGTAAAGCAGAGCCTTGCTCAGTAGCTCAACATGCGTGCTAATTTTAAATGAGAAAAGATTCAGCTCCTTTGGGTTTATCTACTGGCTGTGTATGACTAGAAGTGTTATGTAGCATTCTGACCCCAATGTATAATATACGTGTCTATTAATGTGAGAGTTGACCCCTATAGCATTGACTCTATAGCATTGGTTTAGAACAGAGGGTTTAATTTGGCTTTAGTTAAAATTTCACTGCTCCCCCACTAACTGGGTTACATGCTTTTCTGAAACCAGTTCTCTTCCTAGAGGAATTTCACATTAAAGCTTTAAGATTAGAAAATCATGTGAACATTTAAAAATATTTAAAAACAGTAATAAAAAAGTCAGTTTCTTCTCAAATAAACACAACATTTGAGGCAGAATAATATTTTAATAAAATTAAATCTAAGTATTCACAAAGCATTATGCAGATACAGTACATACTGTATTTAAAGCCTACAGACCTTAATTAATTTTATTCTAATGTAGTCAGCTTTGGACACAAGCTAAGCTTACTCATTTTGTAATAAGAAAGTTTACAATTGTTCCTGAAAGTGGTTTTACATATATACATATATATATATCTATATCTATACTCCTACATATAAGTGTAGGTATATACACACACTTGTGTGTATATAAGTATATACACACATATGTACACACGTATGTACATATATAAAATACACACATGCACACATACAGGAATGTGTGTGTAGTGTGTGTGTCCACATACATATGTACCCTATCTAGGATTGTGGTAGAGAGGCCAGTCATTGAAAACAGACAACTGCAAACAATCACCCTAATAATTATAAAACAAAAATGTATAAAGTATTTTGTAATTAACCAGATTGTTAATAATTTATATTGAACAAAAGGAACACAGTCTTCTCTATCATTTAGAAATTAGATTTATTGCGTTTGATTATGTTTGAGTGACAGATGAAGAGGACCTGTTGCTCATGGCAGCTAATTTCTATGATGCATACTCTTTTATTTATTTATTTATTTATTTATTTATTTATTTATTTATTTATTTATTTATTTATTTATTTATTTTTGATGCACTGGAAGCAAATTATTTAATTAATGCAGTTTTGTGGATGCAAGACACTTTCCAGCATGTGGCAGAGTTTTCCTGTCTCTTAAAATACTGCTCTTCTTCAACTGGTTTGGAAGGAGGCTGGTTTCTCTGTCCTAATTGTTTCAAACTCAGAAGACCTGGTTACCTTATTCTTTCTCTAGATTCAGAAGCTCTCTGATTTATTGTAAAAAGCTCACTACAAGAAAGGTAAATTAATTTTCAAAAGTGAGCTAGAAGTAGTTTTTGCTTGAATTTTAGCTTGGTCAGGTAGGATTTATTTCTATTGAATTACTGTTATTGGTTGCCTATTTGCTCTGAAGACATATCCATGATAAAATACTATTTCCATGACAGCAGCAAATGGTAATCTCCATGCAACGTAAACTGTAATTTCAGAACATGCATGTTATTTAAAAAAAATAGAAATATAAGGTGCCTTGAGAATGCTGGCAGTTTTACATTGGGAACATACAGTTAATGTGTATATATATATTTACATCAGATCTGCTCAACTTTACCTTACAAGCTTCAGATTTAGGAAAATATACAGTACTTTTGCATATAATGTTATATTCCTTGTAGCCCCTGAGTCAAGTATAGAGGATTTAAATTAAAAAAAAAAAAATAAAAAGGAAAAACAGCCATTAAAAGCACTTACATTTTTATGTGAAGTAATAGTATAAAAGTATTATTTCCCAGGAAGACCAGGATCGGAAACATGCCTATGAAGACTCAAGATTCCTACAGTGCTTAGTGAAGATTCTGGCAAGGAAGGGTGCCTGACTGGCTGGAGATAAGTTTTACAATGCTGTGGGGGATGCTCTACAGACTGGTCGTGTTCTTGATCTAAAAAAGAAGCCAGGTTGTCTTCTGAGGCTGTGTTAAGATGCACTCCACTTGAGAGGGATTCTTTGGATTTAAGTCTCCCTTTACCAAGGTCTGGAAATTCAGGACACTGGAAATGAGGAGAAGAAACAAGATGGTATTAATTAAATCAGACTCTTCCAGGCTCTTGTTCTGCTCAAAATTAGCATGTTCAACGGTTGCTGGAAAACCTTGTTTAAAAATTAAGCAGTATACTGAAATATTTTTGCATGGTATTGCATTTGATTTAATATAATTGAATGCAATTCTGTTGATTAATTGTAGAAGCCTGGATATCTTGTCCCCTCCTCGTACTTGCTCATGTGACATTGAGATACGGACCTGCACCCATGCAGGCAGATCTGATGCTTGGAAACTGCTTGTGTTTTACAGCTGTGGCTGGTATTTGTCATTTTTGTTAACTTTTGTGAAGAGCATGATAATAAAGTGAATCAGTCTGACTATAAGATCATTGCGTTGATCTCTACAATCCTCACAGAAAATTTGCCCTCTGAAACTGTGGAGTTCCCTAAACTAGTGAACAAGCATCTAGATCGA
Organism: Columba livia; assembly: GCF_036013475.1. Classification (NCBI taxonomy): domain Eukaryota; kingdom Metazoa; phylum Chordata; class Aves; order Columbiformes; family Columbidae; genus Columba; species Columba livia. Next base: position 18,394,112 of record NC_088608.1, read on the forward strand.
TATGCGCTTCTTCTATCATAAGCTAAAAAGGTTAGCGAACCTATTTTGATCTTATTGGACATGTACACACCTGAGATGAAGGACTGAAAGTTTTGTCTGTTTTAATTGACGCTGCAGGCTGAAGCTTTTGTATCATCCGGATTGCTGGCTGCTGGTACTCTGCACCTGCAGTCACCATGCTGTAGGCGGGCGGGATGAGCGTTGACTGCCTTTGCAGGAGCTGCAGGATGGTTTGGATATCAGCAGTCATTTGGGATTCAAGCCTAGAGAAATAACATCAGTTAACTCATTGTCAGGAATAGGTATATTTTAACCTACTGATAACAGATGCATTAAAGAGAGACCTGCAGCTTACAAATAAAGCCAACTATTGCTTGTTATGACAATAACCATGTCTTAAATAGGAAAGAACAGAAGAGGGAGTACTGTGCCCTTCCAAAGCTTGTTGGCTCTCCCTTTCCTTTGCAGAATGTACCTGTGTGCCTGTCTCTGATCTTTTTGCTGCATTCAGAATGAGTTCAATACTGTTCCTTATGTTTGTAACAAAAAGTAACATGGGGCACCAGGTTTTTGGTTGAAATTAAGTGGAAAAAATGTACTGTCTTCATTGTAACTAAATTGATTTGTGCTGGCTGAGGATGGGGCAGTCTTTCTGATGCATCTGACAATTAATTCTGACATTCCCAATGCCAATACAATGCACTGAAATAAGCAGAAAATCACATTTGTGTTTTTTCCATAGTTAGACAATGAAAGATGTGTTCAAGATCATTAAAAAAACCTAACAGCCCAAGCCTTCTTACTGTGAAAATTTATGCAGACTTATTCAGGCCTCAGAATTAATGTCAACATTTTTGATGTTCAAATTTAGTAGCTTATTTCTCTTTTTTTTTCTATTTTCATAAGTTTGTATATGACTTCAGAAACACTTGAGCTGCTTATGTTGTTCATACTAAGAATTCCGTAATACTGAAATGATTTTTGAATGGTCTTGCCAAGATCTGTGACAAACTCAGCAGTAGGTAATGCCTGTAGTGCCTCCCAAGCTGCTGGAAGGCTATGGAACGTGCTATGACAGGCTGTAGTATGGGTAGGCAGCCTTCTGTATTGCAACTCATCTCCTGACAGAGTAAACAAATCTTTTTCAGCAGCCTTTAATGTTGTGAATGTTACCACTTGGGCTCCCTGCAGCAGCAGAATTGATCCTATGCTGACAGATTTTTGCTTTCACCAGGTGCTTCACTGTTTGATATTATTTTTTATCATGTTGGAGTTGTCCATTGCTCATGTCATTTATTTATAAAAGCATCTATGAAATTAATCTGAAAGGTATGCCAAAGGATATTTAAGATGCTTGTTTCTTCCTTTATCAGGAGAAGCTGGTTTTGTCACATCAGTTCTCATAAAGAAAGGCCCAGACTGAGAGGTAACAGATAATCATGCCCTACTCACCCTCTTGTTCAGCTCCCTTGGGTTCTTTGCCATTTGCAAGTGTGCCGATCTTACACAAGCAGGATGCTGAAGCCACGGGGGAAAAAATATCGCAGCAGCAGCAGCATCATGCCACCATCCAGAGAGCTTCCATCTGCTAAACCTGGGCCTTAACATTTCAGTGAATATAAGGTATTTAGCACTGGAGGACTTGCATCAATTATTGTCTTTGGCTTTGAATTAACTTTAAAATTGCTCCCTTCTTTTTGTCAGCACTTGATGGGAGTTTCCTGGTACTTCAAATCAAAGAGTAACTCTGGTAGTCTTTATTCATCATCGTTGCACGTATGTCTTCTCCATTCTCCAAAATTGTCATGTCACCCAAGGATGGGCAATTAGGAGAACCTTAGATGCCTGGCCCACAGCATCCATGAAATTCCAGTTACTTAAAGAGGTGAAAGAGAGAAAGCTCTAGGGACATATTCCTCCTACAATGGTTTTCCAGCGTTCTAGATCGATTTATGAATTTGAGTGTTACGCCAAGCCTCTAGCTTGGCATAGAAAAGGTCAGAAAGAACTGACTCTGCTTTTTAGTCCAGCAGGTCAGATCTGACATAAACAGGATAGAATATTGTCTTCTACATTCATAGAAGACCCATCAAGGCCCAAAATTCTGAAAGCATGAAAAGCTTTAAAAACATGAGAAGAATTAAAGAATAAAATTATTTAATAAAATCCATACCAATTTAAATCTTACTTTATCAGCAATAGTGATGTTTTCTCACTTAAAAATACTGAGAACTTGAATAAGAATTTGATAAAACTATGGGTAAATTTGAGATATAACTTCAGTTTCAAGAACTTAAGATTTCAGGAGAAGAAATATAACAGAAAGACTACTCACTGTGGATTTGGAACATGCAGCTGCTTAGTTATGTGACATTTACAGTTACTTAGATTACTCAACTTCAGTGCAATTAGAAATTATGGCAATTTTGGCTTCCATGTTAAAAATTTCTTTTGCTGTACTATATAGTATTCAGAAATGAAAAATATTATGTTTTGATTGGTTTATGGTAGATGAAGGCAGTAATATGGCTTTAAACTGATTGCTAAAATGTACAGCACAGAATGCCAGTGAAGAGCTACTAAAGTATAATTAGGGCTGAGTGCGTGTCATAGCATTTGTCATGGAAAAATATTGAAATTAGTGGAACTGCAGAGTGAAAATCATAAAAAAGCCACAGACCTGAACTTAGGGCAATTTAAAATTAAATGAAATTACATGGTAAATTATAGTGTAGGATGGATGAAAATTCAGTAACCATATTTTTAAGATGCTATAAACCATGCTGCCTAGCTGCCAGCAGAGTAGTATATCAGAAAGCAAAAGAGAGAAGGAAGACATATGTTATTAAGCAAAGGTAATAATAGATTCTGACAAAGAAGGCATCTGTTTTCTGTTGGAACAGATATAAGTATTTTGCCTTTGCATACTACCATGTCTTATTATAATTACAGTTGCAAAATAAGTCAATGCATCAAAAAGGGAATTTGTCTTTTTAAACAAGGCAACTGTTTTACTTTGGGTCTCCAGGAAAGAAACCATACTTCAGACATTGAAGATACTGAAAACTGTCGTTTTGTGGACGTGTAAATATCTAGGAGTTACTGCTAATGGACCAGCATTCTGGGTGAGGTGAGATTTAAATTTAACAAGTTGGGATGACTCACTACAGTTTCTTTGTTAAAAAGTTGGTGCCCTAAACAGTCAATTGAGGAGAAAGGCTCTTCTGCAAGGCAATTCAGAGTAGCTAATGTAGGTACCTACAGGTAAGTGGCATGAATATTCTCACAATGAATTAAAAATGTTGTACTCAGCATTCCCAGAGTAGGTTTTTCCAAGAATCTGGAAGACTGAATTTAGGTGATATTTAGGCTCCTCAGAATACATATAGACAAGAAAGCGATATTCCCACCAGGCATATTTGTGTACTTTTGAGCTTCTGACGATCTGAATGCTTTTGTAAACTTCCCGTGCAAATTCATTCCTCCTGTAGTGTCATTAATATCAGTTGTACGATGTACTCTTTCATGCATATATTTTTTTTTATCATATCTCTTTTTTTACCTGTTGAGTTGTTCTTGAAGTAAATCTAATCGATTCTCCACTTCCCCATATATAAAGTCACTTTCAGTTTCACAGATGCCCCATGTAACATGGGGTAATGCTGACTGAGCTGGGGAGTCCTGGTACTCCTGGATGTTCTCCTGCTCCCAGTCTCTTTTATCAGCAATATCTGATGAAAAACAAACCATATAAAAATATAGCTTCATATACATGCTGTTAGAGAGGGCTTGGTACTCCTCAGGCATCCCACTTACAAGCGTTTCTCAGAACCTTGAAAGTCAAATGGCTATGCTGGCACATTGCCTGATCAACTCTGTGACAGTTCATTTTGTTTAGTAACTTGTGAATCCTAAAAGAATGAAATATGCAGCATAGCTGGGTCAGTCAGAGGTCACTTTAATAGTAAATGAAGCTTTGTGGTAATTTTTTTTCTTTTTTAATTTTTTAATTTTTTTCCTCTTTGAACTACAGGTAAAATTCTGGATTAAGTTAGAGAAAATAAATTTATTTCAAGCTAAAAAGGGCCCAGTTGCATAATTAGGATCTTACTTCAGAGTTTCAGTTAGCTTACAGTATTTAGTTCCTCTTCTCATCCATACATATTGTATATACAATTTATAAAGAATATAAAAACATACTTTTTGTATGAGTTACATTTATTTGTTTATCTCCGGCTCTTTGTAAAAAAATGCTGATGACTACTCCAGGCCCCATCCAGTACCTGCGGTGGCCGAATTCTATCCCTCTTGTCCCTCCCAGTTCTCGGATCTCTGTGATTAAACACTGCACCGTATCACCCCGACTGAACTCAGGGGCAGTCCTTCTTTTTGCTTGGATCTATGGTTTAAGCTATTTTTCCTTCCTCTTTCAATTTGCTTAATTTACACCTCTCTGCATTTGTTAATTATGTTCCTGGCTCTAGATTGTTTCTTCCGTTCACCAAGCTGGTGGAAGGTTACAAATAATTTATCATGGGATTTATTAGTTGCACATACCACTATCTGATATAGAATGAAGATCTTTCTGTGAGCTTTTCAGAGGCTCTAGGTGACATATTTAGGGTGAACAGTACTTTTTCTACATATACCCCCACCTGCCTCGAGCCTTTATTACTTTGAGTGAATCTGTTGTCACACAGTTAAAAATGGCTCAGTACCACTCAGATTCTCCTCTGCTGTGATAAAAAGGCTGTTAAAACTTCAACATCTGTTCAGTACGACTCCCATTAGGGTTGTATTTGTAATTATTTAACTACATGAATTTACAGAATGTATAAAAAGTTCTTACTGCGCTCAGGCTGCAGCTTCAAAATACAGCTGGACAGAATGGTTGACTGCTTCTAAGGCGTCAGCCTCTGAGGTATGAGCAGTTGGATTTGAATCCCCCCTGAATTGTTTGCTCAGAGCTTCTCCTAACACATCTCTTGGCTCTGCATGTTGATAACTCAGCATAGGTTACATTCATTTCACACCTGTGAAATTTTTCTAAGCAACCATAGCTGCAAGAGCAATGTTTCGAAGAGAAAAAAACCCAAAATAGTGTGGGTGACATGTGAGTGGTTTGTCCAAGTCTGTTATCTAATCCTTTTCAAACATATCTTTGAGCAGTGTTGCTCTAAGTAAAGAAAAAAATAATAATAGAAAAAAAAAATAAAACTTCCTGCTCATATTTAGTATTTCAAGCATATTTACCCAGGAAGGGCGGCTCTCACTATGTGACTCCAAGTGGAGGAGAGTTGTTTCTCTTTTTTACTAGAGAAAGGCGCTTCCTGCATTACTTGATCTTTGGTTAGCAGGTGGGAGAAGGTTTCCTGGAGCTGTAGAGAGGTTTGAATTTCATACGACATGACCTGTAACTGATTTTATGCACTGAGCAGAAGGAAAAGGAAGGAGATTTCACCTTGGCTACGCAGAAACCTATTCAGCATCTCATCCATTTAAACCAACAGGATAGGAAAACACTGTCAGAGAAGCATGTAATTTGGCTTTAGCAGGCACACATGGCACAGTTAGAAAGGTCTCAGCAACGCGAAGGGAACAGACTATGAAAAATTCAGGGGTAAAATTTTAAACTATGGGTGTGGGTGCAATGGATATTGTAAATCCAGTGAACTTAATTTTACACAGTCAATTTCAAGAGTAGAAACTAAAAATATGGGCCATACATTTCACTGCTTTGTAACGTCCTTTAAAAAAATAGGTGTTGGTTATTTTACACAATTAATCATTTAATAAAATAATGTATTTTTCAATGTTGTGGATTATCCCCGGAAAATCAAAGATGCTTTTGTATTTGTGGACTATAGGTAGTCTACATATAGTAGACTTTTGTATTTGTAGACTATATGTATTTGTAGACTGTTATAATGAACATTTAATTTGTGGCAAAGGAAATTAATTGCCATTCAAATTATAAAATAAATTCATACACTATAAGCAAGTTAATACATACACTATAAGATGAGGTATTGTACTGTTCTAAGAATCTTTACGGGTACTTTCACATACACGAGTAACCCAAGAAAAACCCAACAGCAGTTAAAGTTTATAAACAGCTGTGGTCTTCCAGGGCTTGAAGAATCCTAGACTGAGAACTAAATGAATAAATGTGTAACTTGGTTCACTTGAACAATTCAAGAGTCAATCCAAATAATGACAAAGTGAAAACAGAGAATACCATTTACCCACAATATATAGATTGCCAGCTAGAGGAAAATTATCAGGTCTTCTCAAAAGAGCCAGATATTTTAAAATTGAGATGCACTTTGAGATTATGAGAGAGAAGTTTATGCAGTTTCAGCCCACATTATCCAATACATTATTAATAGTATTTCCATTCATCGAGAGTAATGACCAAAGCTTAAAACAACTAAAGATAATTAAATATGTATCAGCCACAGTGGTAATGAATTGCAATAGCTTTTACAAGTGCATTTGTATTCAAGATTTATAAGGTACCATAATATATGTGGATTATAAACACACATAAATACAAGCAGAGTTTATTTCAAAATTTCATTATGTTTGTAACTACTTTTATGGTAAGTTATAATCAATCTTTAATTAATAACAGGAGTAAGAATTTAGCTTAGGACATATATCAAAGCTGGTCTTATTTTATTGACCTTGAAGTTTTCATGAAAGTTGCAAGAAAGGTAATGAGCTTTTATACACATTACCAGAAGTACTAGATTACAAAGCAGAAAAAATAATGTGGTCTTAATCAAAATATATAACCTTCAGACATCCTAAATTTAGCTCAAAATCTGCTACAGGTTGCCTTGGAAAATGTTGCTATAGCTGCAAGGACACATTTCTGGCTAGTGGTAGGGAAAAGGTAAGCTTTCAAATTGCAGTATGTATGCAACAAGTTTATGTGGTGCAGATGTATACAGCCCTAACCTGGGGAGACCAGGCTTCACATATTTGTACCTTGGAAATGTAAAAATTGCATTGTTTGGCCTGATTAATCTTTAGGTTCATTTAAAATTATGCTGTAAATCCTAAAGTTTATTGAATAGTGGCTAAATGTTTAAATTGCCTCAATGGAAACAAACTGCTGGGGAAAACAGCATTAAACCGTAAATAAGTAATTCTTCCCTTCAGACTGAAAGAATTACAAATGAACATTTAGCAATATTTAAATTGTATATTAATCCAGGGCTTTTCATTGATTTCCCTTCCTATCACTGAAAAAAAAAAACAAACTACATTAGATGTGACTTTAATTATGTGATCTAACTTTATGTAAAATTAAGTAAGATTGCTAAATAGTTCTGATCATTTTTCATATACAAAAGGTCAAATCTTTGTTGTGTTTTACTCATGGAAGTCAGGATTTGGTGTGTGTGATGTAGTGGCATTCCTTTTAACCAACATGTGGAGCAAAATGAGATAGCATTTTTTCAAGCTGTTAGGATTTTTTCTTTTTTTCACTTAAATTTAGTTGTACCATGCCAATGCAGAGTAGGAAACTAGTTACCTGAAAACGTTCTTTTTTCTTTATCCACGTGCAACCATTCCTAGGTTTATCTAGCTCTTATTATCTGGGATTTTTTTACTGTCCCCCAATCCTGGCATATCAAACACCCTTTGAGGGATTCTTTACTGCTTTTGATGCAGTTTTCATCCATCAGCGTTCAATGAAATCCAATACCAGCTGACAGTTTTAAAGAGTTGGTTTAAATGACTTTCCTAAGGCAGTTCAGTTAGAATATGATTTATTAACAGAGCCTGGAATAGTCTTTTGGTGCTTCTGTAATCCAGTCCCACAGCCAGTGTACTAAACTACATTAGTCCTTGTGAGAAATAATAATTTTTGATCTAAAATATTTTTTCTTGCTAACCTTTCAGGAATCACAATAGTAAATATTACCTTTCAGGAATCACAATAGTAAATATTAGGCAAAGAATTAATAGAACCATTCAGATTTTTTTTTTTTTTTTTTTTTTTTTTTTTTATAATTAGACTAAAAAGATGTCTACTCAAACTTCACAAAATAGCTAGATTACCTTTGCAAGGACTGCTTTTGTCTATTAGAACTTCTTCTGTGGCATGAACCATTTCTTCGAAGTCGACCTCTGTGGTTTTCTCTGTTACAAGTGGGTAATCAGCTATCCCAGAGAACAGGGGCTTTTGCTCATCTTCAGTGGAGGACACAAAAGACGATGACCCACTTTTTTTCTCCTCGAAGTGTTTCTTAATAGATTGGTAGTATGTGGTGGTGTCCCCTGAGGGTTCAGGATCACTCTGATCATTCTCTTTGAAATAATCTGTTAAACACAAATAATTGTGTACAATAACATGCAGTTCATGAAACTGTATTCTAGTTTATTCTGGTCTGAGGATGGAGATGATAATTATATCAGCTAGGAAGTTCACTGCCTATTAGAATAAATTAAAGTCTTTTTCGATACCTCTATCAGAGAAGATTTATTTTTCTTTTGAAGTCCTAGAAGACATTTGCATGTATGTAGTAAGTACTCATAGTCCCTAAACCATAAGTCATTATGCAAAAAGTTGCTTATATCAAAACAGCAAAGGTTTTGTCCAACACAGTCCTGTTTACTCTATTTTTTTTTTTCCTGGGTGAGATTTGAGAAAGCCTTATATTCCATAGTTAAAAAACCCCCCAATTTATTATTTAATTATCTCTTCCAATTTCTCACATTCCTGTACATTTCTCATAGCCTTGACAGGTTAACAGTCATGGATGTTGGACTCCATATCAGAACTACCCATTTGTGTTTTGCCCACATAAAGAACATCTTTGCTGGTTATTTTTTTTTCCCCAGAAAAGATAAATGTATTAATCAACCACCCAACCTTAAAATGTCTGGGCACACATAAACAGAGGGAATGTTCTCCATGCTCATTACTGCGAAACCTATGTTTAGGATTGACAGGGTAGAGAGGAACCATATTGATGCAAAAAAGAAGGAAGTTCCTTGCCTGTCTTTGTGGGATGCTCTCTAAACAACTTTCCAAAGTAGCCCAAATTCATTAGCCTTTAGAATGAATTCAAATTCTCTGAACATTCAGTCTTTTGAATAAGTACACAACATGCTGTGATGTATATGGTAGCAGAGTACCAATCAAGCTGAGAATGAATCTTTTGTTAAACACATTCGAGGTCTGTAGTGAGGAACAGTAGACTCAGACCTCTTAAGAAGTGGCTAATAAAACTAGATTTAAAGCAGATGCCTTTAAAAACACATTGTAAAAATTAAATAGGATTTAAACCTAAGAATGATCATTCATTAATATAGAGAACTCCTGATCTCTTTTCAGCATAAACTTGAAGCTAATTTCCAATTTAATATTTGGTCTTACCTATTTTTAACTGAAATGTCAAGATAATTCCAGTTCTGCTATTTATTTAAAACACATTTTAGCAGGGTAGTCTCAACAACATATAAATACTGTAACTGGTTTGCATTAACTTCCTGGGGAGACAGCATGATTTCCCATCTGCTTTGTGCTAATTACTAATCAACACGGCTCTGGAATGTCTGTAGTCTTTACAGCCCACAGCAGTGGTTAACACAACATTTAGTATATTCCCTAGGTTTCTTCTCTGTTTTCTGGTCACTATAAGGAAATGAAACTGTGGCCTCATCTAATCCTCTTTATCTGCAAATAAAGAGAATGCAATATCTGTACAGAGCACGCTGCAGGAGTCCAGGCATCTGGGAGCAGTGAGGGCAGGTAATGGCCAACAAAATAAAACCATCACTAAAGCAGACCTCCTGTAACTGTACCCTCTAGAATCTCCAAGGGCAGTTAACACAGCCCTGGACTGAAGTGACTTTAGCTCCTGTTAGCAGGATTACTTGCTGTAAGTGATGTGGGTGATACTCTGATACTGTGAAGGCATCAACACAAACACAAATGGCCTGGCAATGTGATGCTCTTGGGGAATGCTCAGAGTGGAGAGTCAAGTACCATGTTCTCTGCAATCTCTTCTCCAAAGTAGTACAAAAGCAAAAGAAAGCTTAATAAGAAAATTCTGATGTAGATGTCTCGCATGGCTTTTATTGTGGGAATATATGGTGAAATACATACAGTCACACTACAGTAAATTGCCTTAATTACTTACTGTTTGACTGACTTCAACCTGTGAAAAAGATGTTCTAATGAAAGCTTGAAATTGCCATTTTTTAGGGTAATTTTTTATGTTCATGGGATTTTGTGCACTAATGGTAGCTGTAATGAGCACCCTGTGGAATACAAATCAATCAGTGGACTCATTTTAAGAGGAAGTCATTGAGGCTCTAATGAAAAAGTTGTATAGCAGATGAAGTATAGCAAGCTGTCTTATCTGTCGTATTCATAGAATATTAAAATATCTAGAAACAATAAGCCAGGTTCTTCTAACAATTACACTGCTGTAAAACCACAGCAATTCAGTCAATATCCCTGCATTTAGTCTCCATCTATGTCAGAGCGACAGAACATATTGTTTTCCTAATACTATCTGGGTAAAATGAACTCACTAGCATTAGAAGAAAGTGGAGATCTGTTGAATGTGAGGTATTGCCTACTGAAATCATGAAAGGTTTGTTCATCAGCTGATCTTTTTCAAAGTACGCATCTTTGGCTTTACTGCTGTTGCTTTATCTGCTAGCCATCTGGTTACATTCAGAGAGTCAAAAGTTGTTTTCCTTTTAAAAGACTCTTATTTAATGCTAAACATTCTTCTGCCTGGAGAATAATTCCGTGATACTCTGCATCTAGAGTAGGAATTAAAATGGGAACTGCATTTTTTATTTGGCTCTTTGGGATCTGATCATGGTGCAAGCTCTGTATCCTGTGCCTTTGTAGCTCAGTAAAAATAAATTACAAACAATATCTATGTAGCGCCTCATTCAGAGTGTGAATTTTTCCAATATCTCCTTTCTTTTGTAAGGAAAATCAGTCATTGGTTTGGAATGAATTTTCCAGAAAAGAAGAGTTTCCATCTGTGAATGTGTATGTATGGATAAGTTCATTTTCTATTACACAGACTCAAGGTTTCAAGAAGTTTCTCTTCTCCTTTCTCTTCTGTTTCCCAAATGCATGTAATAATTAAAAAAAACCCCTCATCCTCGTGCTTCCTCCTTCCTTTTCCAGTTAGACAAGTTTTACTTTCTGATTCTGGTTGCTAGAAACTATGTTTTGCCGAAGTTGAGTATTTCTACTTTACCAAACATGTACAAGCATCATTTAAGTCTTTCTGGGACTTGTTTTAGCCTGTTATGTCTTTTGGGTGCCTTCCAAGTTTAGAGGCAATGTCCTCTGACATTTGCTGTCTGCAAATTCCCAAATCTTCTAGTAATTATCAGAAGGTTTGTGTCCTGCTTTTCGCACTTTCACTGGCAAAGGAAGGGAAGAAATGGAGTTGTCATGAGGGCAATGAAGTATAGCTATGACATGGACTCGCAGAAATACTGGCATAAAATCCAGCTCGGTGAGATGGTTACAAGACATCAAAGAAGTTTCTTTTGTGTGCCACAGTCAGCCTGCAGTATTGAAGATTTGCTTTATTCAGATAGTGGCGGTCTGCATGATCTGGACATTTTTCTCTTAACATATTAGTTTGCTGTAAACAATATTGGAGCAGCATTGTTTAATATCACTGTAGTTTTGTTAATTGGAATTTGTCATACTTAATCAGGCTAGCATAGTGCTCCAGAAGGTGGCAAATATTTACTCCCTTTTTCAGCCACCCAATAAAAGTCCTATAATATGCCTAGACAAACTCAATTTTGTGCAGGAAATGAGGTGAATGACTTCCTCACCCTCAGAGAAAGCATTTTATATCCCAAACCACAAATGTATCATTAACATGATCTGCATAACTATAAATCTGTTCAGTGGACATGACATCTCCCCTTTCCTTTGAAAAAACCTACCATATTATTTTATGTAACACCAAGTATGTTCCTTGGAAAGGAGAAATGCGCACTGTGCCTTGGAAGGAGGGATGCTTGAGTGCTCACAAGGTCTGCAGATCCTCAGATTCCCAGCAAGTATTTTGGTTCAACTGTTATTAGCGCTTTCTTATGTATTATTCACAAATATTCCTGTGGTGGTCAATCTGTCTTTCCTACACATGAACAAAATATTTGCCAGTCATCTTGACTATTTTTTTATCTGTTATTTAATCTAAAAATGTCAGTTACCTTGTCAGAGAGCAGGAAAATGCCTTATCTGCCCCACCCATGCACCATGGGCAGCAAATATTTGAAACAGAAAGTCAGTGACCAAGGATTTCAGATAGTATGTTAAATACAATACCATAAACAGGATTCAAAAAGTGTAAAATCTCAAAGACATCAAAAAATCAAAAGTTGTTGATGCATAGTTTGAACACTGATGTTTAAACCACGCCTATGTTTTCTAACATATAGATGGGGAGTAGCATAAAAGCAGACAGGGAAAATGGTAATCCTAATTTCTGAAATCACTGCTTTTCACTTAGTGTTGTAATAACAATATAATGGATACATAATATTTATGTAATATCAAAAATTACTGGTACTGTGGAGTATGACCTATATATAATGAGGGGTGTTTCCAGAGAAGTCTACTCAATTTGTATGCAGGCTAAACTACTCTCTCGAATGCCAATCAGGGACTTCAGGATTATTAAACTGCTAATTAAAATGCTCCTATTTGTTTTTCCTTGCTGGTTGCTTCATAGTTGAATGTGACTGGTTTGGAGCACATTGCTAAATATAACTGAGCACCTTCTGACAGAATAGGTAATGGAAGAATATCAAAAAGGAGGAAGATGATTGCCCATGAACATGAAAATGAAAACCAACTCAGCTTCTGGTCATTCAGTATGTAACTGTTGCTATGGTGAAGATATACCTTTTTGCCATATTTTTCATATATCTAAGAAAAAAAGAAAAAAGTTAAAGTAATAAAGTAAGATATTATAACAATGAAATCCATGGGCAAAGTGTCTGACATTTTTGTACCTGTTGCCACCCTTTCTTTTAATTGGGTCTTTTGGACTGGGTGTCTGAACCCAAACTGCAATTAATATTTTTACTTGAAAATTATGTTCATACAGGAGCATCCAATGACAGACTTTTAAATTCACAAGTTGTATTACATGCTTAATTTTAGTGAATTTAAATTCTTCAAAGAGAAAACTCTACTGATTTGCAAACAGTCTTATGGGAAACAGTAGGAACTTTAGTGGATTTATTTTCCACTGGGAGAAAGACATGATCCCCACAGTCTTTATAAATGCATGACAAACAATAGAAAAAATTCTGGACTTCATTTTGTATGCAACATTTCAAAGGAGAGCTACTCCACCTTTGCTACCAGAAAATTTCTATGAAAACTGATTTTGGTTTTGTCTATAGAGATATTTAACCCTTCTCAAACATCAGAAAGTACTGTAAATTACCCTGAATTCACTTAAACATACTAAGGCATTTACAAATCTTGAATTTTACTGCTTGGGCTCCCATCTCTCAGAATCAACTTGGCCTACGCTCAGCCTCAGAGTCCTAATGCTGCATTTCATGAACATCTGGATGTTTGTCAAAACCAGCCTCAACTCATGTCCTGACAAGGAACATGTACCAGGAAAGGTCATCTGAAAGCCCATTCCAGAAGATGAACAACTTGAACAAAGCACTCTACCATTTTTCAGCTGAAGAGAAATTTGTCCGTTGTCAGGACAGTCTTCTATTGCCGTCATGATCATCTCAGGTCATGACTGGTGATCGGGGAAACTGAGAAGTGCTGCCTTCATAAACATTTTTGAGTGCCTGCTGAAAGCATAGCTTGCTCCAACATCTGCACATTACCAATACATCCCTGAGGACAAAATAGTACAGAAAAAAAGCAAAAAAAATTTAAGGAAAGTTTAATCATTAATTCCTTATAACTAATAACTTGAAGAGATAAGAAAGCATAAATTAGTATCTCTAGACTTTTTCTTGCTCCTTGGTGAAATGTCATTGATGATTATAGCACTGTTCAAGTTAACAGAATGTCTAGAAAAATTACCAACTTTTTGAATGGGTTTTAATGCATTAAAGTTTAGTGTGCATGAAAAAAAGAAAAGTAGCTTGAAAGCTGTGAAACTTGTTTACTGGATAGGCTGAGAAGTTAATTTCTAATATTTTCCAAATTATTTTAACTGAAAAAATCAAAGTTGGTATGGTCAGGAGAAGCAGTTGGTCCTAAATCTCTGAAAACAAACCGTACTGTTGAAATCTGCAGTGCAGTTTGTATAGCAAGGGTCTCTGAACAGGAAAGCTATTTATATATCACATACAATATAGGAATAATGCTTAGTGCAGTGAGACAACATAAAAGCTGCCTTTCACATACAGTTTATTTTCTTTTGTAAATCTAAATAATCACATAGTATTTTGATGGTTAGTTGCACTAGAATTCACTTTTAAAAGTGGAAAGTTACATTTGCAGCTTTTTAGTTACAATTAGAAGTAGTAAAGCACACAGTGCCTACTCAGTGATAAAGATATTTTTTCACCTTTGAGAAACACAGGATTATAAATTTTAGAAACAGAAAAGAGCAAGGTAATGAACCCTGAAGTTATCACATATTAATTAGTAATTCAATTTAGCAACAGTGCCAGATTTTTATGACAAGACAAGGACTGGCTACATTAGTACAATTTTTCCTTCTGTGAACATCATATACAGTTATGCCCTTCTACAGCATAATATCCAGCTAAACTTTGGTGAAATAAAGAAGAAGTGAAAATAAATTCTTTTCATCAGAGATTTTTTGGCTTAAGAATAATACTTTGAAACAGATACGGTTCTATCAAAGCTTGGCAATTTTCAGAACATGGCAGAGACAAGAGTTTTTAAAGATGCACACACGTTTCTTCAGGCATTTCTTGAGTTGGTAGAAAGAATTTATCTGAAGTTCCACCAGGCACAAGAATTTGTGTATCTATATGTCCTTGTTCAGCACCTTGGTACAGTAGATGTCTGTAGACCTGTCAGACCTCTAAATCTGAAGCAATGCCGAAGACTCACAGTGGCCCCGGAAATGTGGGGTTAGGAAATCCTTGTATTCTATAGCACATTTGTTTTCCTCCTTCTTCCTCACTTCTACTCATTATGTTTCCCTTCGAATTTCCCACCTATCTTTAGGATCCCTTACTTGCAAAAAGTACTGTCAGATATGTGTGTGGCATTTGACCAAAACCAAGAAACAATGATGTCTGTCTAGAAACTGAGTCAGGAAGATTCCTGTTCTTAGGAAAAGTAGGTTACTGATTGCAATTTAGGAAAGTTAAAATATTTTATCCTCTCAGTAGTAAAAAGGTTTAAAGCTTTTATTGTTCTGTGGCTAGTTTTAATGATAGAATATTCCTTTAACTTCAATTTCATTCATATTTTGGGAACTCCTAAGTATTCATTGCAGAACGTAAAGATACACACTAGTGAAATTCCATCATTATAGCAGGTGCTGGCAATTTTGCTGAAAGGTTCCAATAGGTTGGATAGTGATCGTGGAGGAAATGAACTGTACTGAGCTCTTTGTTTTACTGTTCAGTCTCAGTGCCGCTTGTGAGAGTTTGGTAAGTTAATGTGTCCTTTGCAGTGTTTAATCTCTGAGATATAAAGGTTTGGATGATTCTGGAAATAGGGAACAGCAGAAGATACTGAAACCTCCCATCGTGATCCTGCACTAAAGACTGGGTAACTTTTCTATAAAGATCCATGATCCTTCTTTTTTTTTTTTTTTTTTTAATGGACTAAGAAAGGAACTAGGTTTGAATAACTACATTTGAAACATTTAAAAAGCCAAGGATTCCAACGTTGAAGTGAATATGCAATCCTTCATTTATTCCTTGGAGCCATTTTTAGTACAATGAGAAAAATTAGGGATGGAGTGACAGCCTTATCTCTGAACTTTTTTTGCTCTATCTGGCCTTGTATCAACTTTAATGCTTATCAGATAATAATGGAAGGACAATTATTGATTTATACTTCAGGAAACAATATTATACTTAAAAAATCAGAAACAAAGAATTATTAACATGCACCTCAGTATGGATTCAGGACAAAGGCCAAAGCAGTTCTTCTATCAAGTCTGGAATTCTCTTAACTTCTACAGCTTTAACTGTAGTACTATTATTATGATTATGATTATTATTTCTTTTTAAAGGATGACTATGGGTATGTGTGACTGCATACAACTTTTCAATCAGATTTGGTCTCTGGAAACAGCCTCTCTAGGAGCAACACCTGGAAACAAGACTCTTCTATGGAAGCTCCCCAAGGTGGCTCCTGGGTACAATGGTAACACAATAACAACAATAATAGAAGCAAATGGAAAACTGCAGTTCTGGGCTCTCTGATGACCATGCAGTTTTTGTTAGGGGTTTCATGTCGAAGGTAAGATTTTGGGGACATGAGGTCTTGTTTTAAGCCATATGCTGCCTGCCAAGATATTAGTTGTTCTCTGGTCATTTAACCACTTGACGCTCTGGCTGAGTATTAGAAACTCTAGTCTAATTAAGCCCAAGCAAACTTCATCAGCGTAATACTAAGAGTTTAACACAGCAAAGTAAAAGCTTCAATTTTTGTGCAGATTCTTAAACTGCTTTCTTGCTGGGGACACAGCACGGTGCTTGGTTGAGTCAGCTGTTCATAAAGTGTTTAAATAAATGAAGGAGACAAGAACAGGAGAGAGTGGGAGCAGGAGCCCCCCATTCACTTGGCACTGCTTCTCCTCATACTTTTAGGCAGGAGAATCAGTTCCCGAAAGATTTCCTTGTCTTCTATCTTGCCAGCCATGGCCTCTGGATACCTTGTGTAATGAAGCTACATTTATAAGTTTTGGCCTCTTAGCCTGCGTAGTACCTACAAGCACTGCACACTTGAGGTATCTATACAAATCAAGACTCAATTAGAAGTCTACTAGAGCTCTAGCTTCTGTGCTTACTTTGAGAATAGATCAGTAGATAGTTTTGGAAAAGTCTCATCAAGAAGCATAGATCTTCACATTAAAATTAAGTACTATATAAGTTTTCTTAGTCAACAATATCCTAAAAATAAAACACTGCAAAATGCATTTTATATACCACTTGACTATTACAGTCTGTGTCAACATGGGCAAGTGCATGCAATAATTGTGTAACAAGATTTTGTAAGAACTTTGTTTTGTGGCCTTTTAAAGTCACATCCATGGAAATAAAAATTCCTTGCTATGAGTTCCCTGGTCCAGCTGACAAAAGTTAAAGATTAAGTATTGCCAGCCACCTGAACCTCTGGTTACTAATTTAGCAATACAACTCCATTGGAGTTCTTGTCATCCTTGCAGCTAGAGTGCCTGGGGTGATGCTATTGTTTTTAGATCACAGCTAAAAATCCAGGATAAGGATTTATTTTGGTGAGGTTATCATTACATTTCCAGTTAGTATGTCCACTCTGGTTTATTTAGCCAATATTTTAAGTATCCTGGATATGATCAGAAGATTTTTTAAGCCCTGTCAAAAGAACAAAGGATGACTATGATTTGGCTATGTAACAAGTGCAGTTTTAGCCCCAAATCACTTTTCTCCTTGGAAAGGATTTTTATAATGATTGCTTCTAGAGCTTCAAGAAAATTATGTGTGAGTGCCCAGAACAGGTCCAGAATTTTGATAGCTTTCAGATAAGGGTTACGTAAGCTAAAGTTAAAAGCAAAGAATATCTTTAATGAGAATAATGGAACACTGGAACAGTCCCAGGAAGGTTAATGTTTTAGAGCCAGCAATAACAAAAAGTTAAATAAGATGCTAGCAAAAGCAATAATGCTTGAACTCCAGAAAAGTCTTTTCAGAGCCTCAAGTTTTTGAACTCTCAGTGAGCTTACCTACACTCTGCCTGTAACTTTTGCATTTTTCACCTGTATATTTCTATTTCATATTGATATAACCATCTCTAGTGATGCCCGGTTCAGCATGGGATAAAAGATCTGCACTCAGAACTAGCAGAACAAAACACAATTCTTGACCTTATGTATTTCCCTTGAACTCCTACAGAACTACTAGACGAAAATGAGAAACTGGCAAGAAAGGTTTATATTCTGCTCTGCCGAAAGTGACAACTGAATGCAGATGGATAAACTCATCCTTTGGTTTTCAGCTGGAGGCTAACTTCCCAACCCAACCGAGAGATTTGTTTGGAACTGCCAGGCAGGAATATTGCTTATTTTAAGCAGCCACGGAGAGAACTTCTTGGCTGACTGTCAAGCATCTATGGCAACTGGCTGAGGCTGCACCTGCACCTGTGCAAGAAGTATCATTCATTATTCTGAAAGACCTGCAATGAATTTCTTTCAGATGAGAGGAAGAATAAGCTGCTATGTAGTGTGTTAGTTTTTGCAGGAGACTTCTTGTGGCATTGCAGTCCTTTCTGGAAACCAGAGAACAAGCTGGTCCTGCAAGTAGCCTTTTACTCTTCAAAATCACATTATGGCAGAGCCCAATGTATGAGCTAAGATCAATTTTTGTTGACACAGGTAAGAAATGGTGGAAATATGTATAGGTGGAGTGAAAAGTTCTTGCGTGGAATTGGAAAAGTAGTGATACTAACTGCAGATGCATAACCGAGAGCTGCGTTGATTTTATTTAACCCCTGATAAAACTCGTGCAGGAAGAGTTACCATGGCAACAAGGTCCAAATCAGGCTAGTATGAACTAAAGGCTGAGATAACAGAATCCCAATTTTAGTACTCCAAAGTGAGAAAATTGCTGATGATCACACTAAAGATGGAAGCAATACCATCTCAAGCTGCATAATGTGCTGGTAGGTCAACAGCTGAAAGTAAAGAATGTAATCAAGAAGACCATTTCATGAGCAACCTCCCTCACTCCCCAGTTATTACAAATCAATAAGAATTTAATGAGATGTAAAATATCAAAATATAAAAGTAAGAATTCTGTGTGTCTCTATCCTGCCCAACGTGTAGTTCTGAAATCAAAATATGATTGTTGAAAGTTGTCATACAGCCAGCTGAATGTTCAGGAACTATGTCTTTTCTACACTGTTTCTTCTGAGGCAATCTGTAGGATCATCCCCAAATAGATTTTCCTTATAGATTATCCTTATCCTTATTCTTATAGATTATCCTTATAGATTAACTATGCTGGATCAAAACATGAAGCCACTCCCTCCTATGTCTAAAGTGTTGAAATCAATAGAATATTACTTTACAAGCCAGTGGCACTCTACAGCCTCATACAGGATGTAGGATGTGCCACAGAAACGTGACATTGAAGGTCTATGAATATGAGGTATCTGCTGCAGCCATGGCAGCATATAAACAATCTGAAAGGGGACCAGAGAGGGGCAGTAAGACAATGGGCCAAAAGTATACTCAGTTCTTGGCAAAGGACTCTTACGATTGGATCTTCTCAGATGGACTTCCAATATACCACACTTCTGTCTAACTCAGACATTACCAGATACTATACAGTCTTTGCCAGGACTAAAAAACTTGTTGCTTGTTTTGTCTCTTCTTCCTCAATGGTGCAAGTTGTTTGTTTGTTTGTTTTCCCAAGACAAAGCTGTGGTAGATTTTATTCTTTCAAAAACAATGCAAACAAATATCTCCAAGAGGATGTTGAGTGTAATCCACTAGGCAAGAATCATAAAAGCCTATGTGTCTTGATGCCACATTGACACCTGAGAAGCCTGTTTGTAATTCTGCAGCAGGCACAACATGAAAGATCACTTCCATCTTGTCTAGGTGGCAGCATATGTTTTCTCATAAGAAATGTGAAGGTTATTCAGGCAAAGCACCCCTGTCAACAGATTCTTTGTGAAGAGCAGATTGAATATTTCATGGGGACATTTTCCTGACAGATTTGTTGTCAGTCTTGGCTTCCTGCCCTAAAGATGCTTCTCTGATCGAACAGCAATGTCATTGTTCTGAGTAGCCACACTGTATTAAAGTGTCTTCCTTCATCGAGCATTATACCTGCTCTGTACGCTTAAAGTGTTCTCATTTATTATGAAATACTCTGCAACTCTAAAATTGGTATTATGCTGCATTTAGGATTGGGGTTTAACTGTGGAGTACGAAAGACAGGCATACCAGGAATAGTAATTTGTCAAACAAAACACTGGACCATTAAAGTGTATTGTTCAAGGAACTGTGCTTTCCCTACATGAAAATGAAAATCCTGCAAGTATCAGTTTAGGTGCCTTCTTGATTGTTGCTGCCTGACCACGGCTACTATCTACAGTTCCTGGTATTTTGCAGTACTAAATAGTGGTGAAATAGTTTAATTTTTCACTGGATTTTCCTTCATTAACAGTACTCTCAGGAGCCTCTAAGGTGAATGTAAGCACAGAAATAGTTACCTGATCTCTTGCCAGGACAATCATTTTCACATTACCATATGATTCAAAACCTATGGTGAACCTATTGTGTCCTGAAAACAAAATATTTTAATCCAGGGAGAAACACTACCTAGCATTGAGTTCAACAAAGCACTTTGCTGAGGAAATAAAATCAACACTGCTAATAAATAATCCAATAGACTAGCTTCTCTCACCAGTTTAAAACACAGTGTCTCAGAAAACAGAAATTTTTTAATAGATGACTTACACGTATGTATGTATATCTCAAGGACAATAAGGTAGCTTAGTGCTTAAACAGCTCTGCACTGACAGGTGTGAAGTTTTGGAAAGGTGAAACTGATATCCTCTAGTTGTATATAACCAGATATAACCAGACAATGCACAAACTTTTTACTGCTCAGCTGCATTCTCAAGAGCTGCTTTAGTAACAGCCAACATGGGACCCTAATGCGCCCAGCATTACCAAGTGAAATACCAATGAATAATGAAGCAGTGCTGTCTAATGTAAGAAATGACGTTAATTACCTTTCTCTATTTCACTTTGAAAGGACAATTTCCGTCTTCTTAGTTTGCAGTTATCTCCATCCGTATCATTAGTAGTTTGTGATCTTATTACGAGGTCAGACTTGATTAATGAAATATGAAACATAATGACAGATTAGTCCCATCTAAAGAGAGCAAGTTTTCAATAGGTGATTGACTATTAATCATGTTCAAGCTTTAAGAAAGGCGATATTACACAAGTGAATCTGCATGAACCTCTTCATCCCCAGCGAATGGTATTGCTCAATGCTAACATTAAAAAGTACATGCAAGTTGAGAAAAACCAACAATGTCACCACATGATGATGAAGCAAAAGTATAATAATAAGATTATATGGAAAAAACCATGTATTCTTGTGTTATCAGCTTCCTAAAGTTGCACGGATGTGGTTTAAGTAATCTTAGATAAATTGATGAAAAAATAAAATAACCTCTAACAGAGAATGTTTACTATTGCAAGAAGTAATGTGGTAACTGATTATAACTGGATTATAAAGGTTACATTTTACAACAATAAACACAAGGCTGACAAACACCAGACACTTTACCCCTCATTATTTTATCTTTCTCGACTCTCCCTCTCTATCAGATTAATTTCATTCAGATACTTATTTCCATAAGAGAACATGATATTGTCTTTTTCAATCCATCTTATATAAGGTGGATGAGCTTTTTTTTTTTTTCACCCCCCCGTAATAAATACAAGATGCATTTAACTCTTCTTTCTACTTATTTACAACCAAGAAATTTACAAATAAGCAAATGTAACACCAGTCATGCTCTTTGTGTACACACCCACGGCACTGGCTTCAGCCACTTCCCTTCCCTGTGCTAGTGAGGTTTCCCATACCACTCAAGTAAGTGTATTTGCATGTGGAAGAAGGGCAGAAGGAAATAAGCAGGAAGTATTTAAATCTTTCTTTATTTCCTTCATTGTAAACCTGGTGGGTAAGGTGTTTCAGTGGTGGCCTACTGGTAGAAAAACTGCTGGAAGAAGAAGGCACATAAATAAGAGGACAGGAGCAGAAGATGAGGCAGAAGCACCTATTATTCAGATAATAACTCTGGATTTAAGTGATATTTTGAGGATCAGAATGTGCTCATCGCATCTTTTAGGGATGATTTTCTGGATTGCAATAGACAGTGGAAGGAAAGGGAAATTGCTAGAGAAAACTGATTTTGCAAGCTCAAAGGCATGAGTGAACCTGTCCCCCCTTCCATGTCTCTGTGAAGTTGAGTAAATTTTTTTTAGTGGATGGCACAGCAGTAAGAAATAACAACTGAAAAATTTCTAAAAAACACGAGGAGCAAGGAGTTTCTTTGCATATTCTACACCACAACACAGAAGATCGAATTTTGTTTCAATTGTCTCAGATGTAAGGAAAAAATAATGATAAAACATCAATAACAATGTAATTGCAGGAAATAATTGTTCAGACTAAAATAATTAATATGAATTTATCCTTGATGATTTTTTTCAACTATGTGGACTTCCAGTTTTATCTTATATTTATCACTAGACCATAAATTCATGGTATTGTATTTCACATGTAATTCATAATGATGACCTTTTCAATACACACAAAGGTTGACTTTGAAAATAAATAATATAATTGATATTTTCTTTTTGGAATGATCTTTTATTAAAAAAAAAAGGCTCAGCATAAAAATAGGTGACATTTGTTGTCAGAAGTTAGATTTGTTTTAATTTTAAAGCTAAAGATCCACATGTGATTAGCAAGGATGTCCCTATTATTTACAGCCCAAAACTTGGTATCCTATGTCTCCTTGTTTCTCAGAAAGCCTTTGAGGCCAACTTATGTTAGTGTCTTCTCACTGAACCTCTGTTTTTCCTTAAAAGTACGGTCAGAAACCACAAAATGGCGGTATCTCAGAAATCATGAAATGTACACTAGTCATTCTATGGGTGGCGTAATCCATGTTTTGTGGCCAGTGCGTGTGTACCCTGCAGCTTTCTAGGGAAAGCTTTAGCCCCCGTAGCATGAGCTGGGCAACAGTCTTTCCACTCTCCCGTTTTGACCAAACCTCTCCTTTCTTTCCCAATTCAGACTAACCCCAGCAGTCCAAGGTAAAGAGACAATGGTCATTTTTCTGTTTCCTTGAAGATGAAATCTGTGCAAAAGGGGACACTTAAGAGAGCCACTGTGTGAAAAAGAGGCCAAGAAATGCCTGTAAATCTGAAGACTGACAAAAATTTGAAAAGTCTCTTGTATGCTTTTAGTCTCCTAGGAGGTAGAGTGCACTCCAAGATAAGAGAATTAACAATCCATGTTCAAAAGGCAATTAGATATTTTCTTTTGTTAGACACAGAATGAGTCAGGATAATCCAATTTATCTTTATTTTACGGCTGTGACCCAGGCTATAGCCATGTGAAAAAACCGTATTTTCCATGGCTTTAACAAAACATCCAAAATCACCCTGTCTGAAGCTTTGATAATCTTTAAATATGGTACCAAATCCTGTTATATTGACATCATCTGAATAATCTAATTGCGTCCTGCTGAGTTCAGCTGTCTTTGGTAGGAGCAATCAGCTGAGTATATATTTTTAAAGCGAGAATTGGCCTCAGGCTTTTAGACTTTAATTTTGCTAACCTTGGTTTTTCAGTTTTTATTTTCAACTTTTGTTACTGTGGGACAGATTCGGCTCAATATTAAGAAAAAAAAAATATTTTATGTACCTTTGTGGTTTCGTCTCTCAGATTAAAAGTCAGTTCTAAATTGGTGAGGAAGAGATCAGAAAATTCAGGGTACATGTCCAAAACTTCTAGCAGATCTTCTCGCTGGATCTTATGCAAATCACAATAAGTTAAAGCTCTCACATCTGCATTTGACTTTCCTGGTTTTGCATAAAGATGTACCATCTCTCCAAAAATATCGTTTTTCCCTGCAGAAAGAAAATTAGAGATAGATTATGATTTTAAATCTGAATAAACCATTACATTGACTTATATATTTCTTTAAGATAAAGGTGCAGAATACTTGATTTTACCTGAAGTGATACAGTCAGATTACCATTGCACAGATGTTTTTGTAAATCAAAAGTATTATTATTAAATAGTAAAAGTAAAATTATTAAAATCAGTGAAATTACAAAGACATGTAACTGGAGTAGGGGAAAGGAAAATCTAGTTTCATCACAATTTTTCCTCAGTTCCATCCAAATAGCATGACTGGAAGATGTTCCTTTGTACTTTATCATAAAAGCATTATTTGCTGATTAAAATCACGTTCATATGACAAAGATATAAATCCTGTTGTTCAGTAGAGTCCAGGACCTATATGGCCTGGAATCTCATTTAGTTAAGAATTACACAAACAAACAGACCATACAGTTTTTATATTTTTCAGAGGGAATAGAAAACTTCCAAGATGCAGAAGTTGTTTTGAAGAAGCTTTTTAAACGTAGCTTTTTCCATTTTGATACTCCTACAATTCTTTCCACCAATGCTGACACATTTGCAGTACGTGTGCTGAAATTGTCATATCTATTCAATTGCTTGTTTTACCCAAATCTGCACTTAACCTTCATAAATGCAGAGCAGCTGCCGCAATAGCCATGTGCAAAATATGCTCTAAACTACGGGTTGTAGGACTTACCTGTGTGAAAATGGGGAAAAAAAGTTGTGGGAAAGAATTGTGGTCATAGCAACTGAGAAACAGTAGACTGGCCAAAAAGAATACAGGTATGATTTGACTTTTATATTAGGTTACTGCAAGTTGTTCTGGTTTCTCCATTTTATAAAAAGGAAGCTGAAAACTGGGTGACCAAACAGCTAAAAGACGTAAAAAGTAATTTAAGGTTGATTTACAGTGAGGATTTTAGGAGCAGCCTGTTTAGTTTATCAACAGGAAGACTAAGAGATAACCTGATTATATTGCAAATATCCTTATAGAGAGGAAAAATTACTTGGTACTAAATGCCTGTAGAATATAACAAGGAATGCACAGCAAGAACTAATGGAAGGAAATTGAAGCAAGATGATTTTATGCTGGAAAAAAAACATACATTTTTAACAATAAAAATTATTAACCTTGGAAATAAACTGCCAAGTAAAATGATCCCTTTTTCATAGTGTTATATCTTAAGGTGAAAAGAGGTTGCTTTTCTTTCATCAAACACAGTTCATTAGACACAGCAGATAGTTAAAGGTAAGAAATGTAGCAGAAGTCAGTGATGAAACAGCGGTTGGCCAATATAATCTAATAGTCCCTCTGGCCTTAATGTTTATGAATGCAGAGGTCCCTACACAAGGCATATAATACCTTCTCTGCAATACGACTATTGACATGATTGCAGTATCTTTATCTCTTGTCTGCAAAGCTTAAAGAGGTGGTAGGTTCTACTAGGTCCACAGCCATTGAATTTTCTAAGGATTTGACACAGCATTGCTGTTGTCAGGTCCGTATCAGACAGTGCTGACAGGTTAAGGAAAACTTGGGGGCAAACCCAACATTTCTCAGAACTCTTTGATTTCTGTAATGAAGCTGCAATACTTATTAAGGATGGAAACGTCATCCCTGCTACTTCTGTTTGACTAAAGTCTTTTCAACTCTAGAGGACAAAGCTTTGAGTGTTTTTTATGTCCATTTGTGTGTGTAGGTTTTTTCAGAAAGAGGAATTAACTAAAAATGTTTGGCTAGGTACTGATAATCTTTGTTATCCTTCTGTTTGATTTCATTGCAGAATCATGTTAATTTGTATCACATTCTGTTATTTTTTAGCAGATTCTTGAAGACACAGTAGACTCATTGACTGGAGCCAGCTGCCAGGCAGGCTCCTGCCTCATGGATGGTGCAGCAGATGTGGGCCCACAGACCAGTTCCTTTTGGCTGAAGTTGTTTACAACTCTCCCTCTTTCTGTCTGGACCACCATGTTCTGGGAGAGTGGGGCTCCAAACTACGGCCTGAGTGTGAGGAGCTGTAGGCTGGAACAGGTGCAGTGCCATTGCCCTGCAAATACCCAAGTTTCTGGCTGCAGTGTGAGAGCACAGGGATCCAATGTGCATAACATCTTGACCTGTCTACATCTTTGCTCCAGAAGAAATTAATGAGTTCACAAACTTGACAGTTTTTCTTGATTGTGAGTGCTATAAAAATTTAAGTGTTTTTTATATAAGCAGTGAAATCCTTGATGAACCACAGTGTTAATAATCAGGGGAAGGCACTCACACAGGGAAGTAAAGACATCAGTGTTATACTTGTGTGTCCCCTACATTGCTTGTGCCTGAAGCTGGAGCAGCTGATGAGGTGTAACAGCATGAGATGACGAATTATCTTGATAACATCATCTAAACCTAGAGGAGGATTGCTGTAGGCACACCTTTGTACTTCTGCTCACGTATCCACCCTGCAAAGTACTAGCAGAATAATTAGTCACAAGTGGATTAATAGCAATATACTGCTACCAGTCCACATTTTGCTTCATCTAATTTTCTGGCTCTAAGTTCCTACAGTGGAAGACAAGCAGAAAGGAGAACATATGAATGATGTTACAGCTGGTGTTGGTTTCTGTACAGCAAAATCCTTACTCATCTACTCAATTATTTTTTGTGTTCTTATTACCTGATAGTAAATTGGAGAAACGAATCAGTGGTCTTGTGTAGGTAGAGTTTTAGTTATTTTACTTTTAAAATTGCTGTAGCTAATTAAGTTTTATTGGTTCCAAAGAAGAGCCATCACCAGCTGCAAGTGAGCTCCCAGCTGGATTGAGCATTGCTCTGAGACATCTTCATTGGGAAAGAAAACAATCCATGTGATGCAAACAAGAATGCGCTAATAGGAAATATAGGGGGAACACTGGTGTTACTACACTTAGGTATTAACCTAGATCAGATTAATCTGTTACTCTCTTCATTTTCTATATGCTCAGTGGGAAGAAGCAGACATTTCTACAAAGCTATAGAAGACATTTTGAATGCCTAAAGCAGATAGATGACTTTTTTTTCCAGTTAGCATATAGGTGGTCTATGTGTCTCAGTACCCTGGCACACTGTTCAAGAAAAGGCTATACTTGACTTTGGTTCTTGCAGCATAATCAGAACTGGAGTAATTTGACATCTGCTTGCCTCAGCTTGCAGCTTACCACTTACCCAGGGATAAATCTGACTAACTCCTGCTCTTATATTTTAAATATTCAAGGATGTGGGCAAGAATTATTGCAGTAATGTAGACTTTGCTCCTTAAACAAATATTTCTCTGCTCGATTATAAATAACGGTAGGTAAAACATTTACAAATTTCCTTCCCCGGGATAAACAAGGCATATTTCTTTTCAATCCCCTGACTTTTTTAACATGACTTGTAGTAATCTACTTACCAAGAATGGCTACAACAATGTCACTCTTAAGGATTTCAATGGAGCCTCTTGACACAAAGTAAAGAGCAGTGAGAACATCTCCACAGTGCACTAAAGTGTCTCCAGGAGGTGCATGTGTTGTCTTAAATTTCATAGCCAAAGCTCGAAGACAGCCTTTACTGGCCCCCCGGAAAGCTTTGCAATTCTGAAGCAGATTTTGGTTGAGGTGCAGACAAATGTCAGCTTGTAAGCATTCTGGAAATCCCTTCAGGACCTGGGAAGACAAGCATAAGGATTTCATGTGAATGCTATGAGATTTGCTTTTTATAATTTTTATGTTTTCTTCCTGGACAGAAAGAAAGAAGTGATAAACAAATAGAGGTGGCCTCAAGAGTTGTCAGAATACTACAATTCAACAAGTGCCTAGTGTAATCTATATTGCAAAGCTTATACAATGTGAATATTAATGCACATACTAATGTATGTAGTGCTTACAAGATTTGTTATTAAGATTCCCTTCATTGCAAGGAATGGTATCAAGGTATATGAATGAATATACTGCAGTAAAATAACAAATAAGACAGCTAAAGGAAGAGTCTTAACTGAATTTCACCTATTTGGACTAATATGTCTACTTCATTTTAATCAGTTATAAAAGTACTACATTTAAAATAAGAAAGATTTTTGCTGACATAAACATGACACCTGTAAAATGAGATCTATTTGAAGAAAATCAGATATTTTTCAGAGAGAGGCCATTTTAATGGGATATTCATGTTAAATATATTCTGCTTGAAAGTGTAGGACTTAGATTTTTATCAGATAAAGCGACACATGCCGCTGAAACAATGATGTTTTGAAGCTTTACATAGGCAGATGATTAGTTCAGCAAAGCACGGGGGTAATTGCTAAGGTCCTTGCTCATCTCTTGCTCAGAACAATGGGAATTTGCCCAAAGTAGAACCATGGGATTCCTCTTGGGTACCATGGTAACATGTTAATTTTGTTTAGAAGACAGAAAGTGAGCTCCTTACAGCATGGTCCTTCCTTGTGAACTTTAAAAAATTGTCTAGGATCATCTTACCTCTGCTTCTTTTAGAGTCAATAAACATGTCTGCTACTGAGTTCTATGGGAGTACAGCTCACTTCGTGACTCTGCCTGCTGTGTTGAGGAACAGGCCTGACACACTATCATGTACCACCCTGTCTTTCCATTAAGTCTTGTTACCTGTTGTCAATGATGTTAATAGGTCATATACTTTCCCTGGGACCAGCTACATCTGCTGCATATTTCTAAGGACAAAACATGAATTGATGCTACTACTGTTATGAATATATGTGCAGGATCTGTCTTTTTTGTTATTAGAGCAGTCTATTAATTCATTCCTGCTTATGCTCTGAACTGTTTTTCTACAAACATATAAATGTTCCTGCAAAGAAAAAAATATATGAAATGCATTCACTTGTTGCTATATTAATTCTTACTTCAGCACAATAAAGATCTGTGCACTCTTACTCCATAAAGATATTCACAACTCATATCCCTTACTAGCGGAGAAGATGAACACTTTTCTGATATGAAGCTTCTGTCCACACAAGCCAAGCTATGATTTACAAATGAAATATTAGTACCTTTAATTGAGTTGAAATGTTTCTATGATTGCTAATGGAAATCAATGCTGTGAAATAACAAACAATGTTTTTACACACATATATACAAAAATTTTATGAGCTATAGGGCATTATACGACATGAAATTTATACTTCCTCAGAAAAAGCCAGCATTCAACAACAATGAGCAAAAGAAAACATGATAAATGAAAAGCTTCTTTGGTGCCACTCCCTTTTCAGTATCTATCATACCACTGGAAATAGCTTAGTACGCAATTACTCTTTTTAATTGAAACTAATTATATTGAAATAAAAATATTGTGGGTTTTAGCAACTTATTTACTGAATGATACTGAGAATCTGATTGATAACCAAATGTATCCAATTAATTATACAGGTGGACAAAACTTGCAGGTGTTTATTTTGAAATTTTTCTCTAGTCATATGAGTAAAAAGACCTGTGGATGCTTTGCTGTATGACTGTCTGAATAGAATTTAGAAGAGCTCCATTTTTTTATTGAATGCAAAACAGGAAAAATATTTTCAATTCAGAGGTACACAAAGGTGTTTGGATTGTTAGAAAGTCAAGAGCACAGCCTTAGGATAAATTGTATTCATTTTTCACATCAGCTTCTGTTTATCTAATTTATGAAGGGATTGTACTTTACCATTAAGCAAAACCCATGCAGACGATATGTGTTGGTTTATATTTCTGAAAATACTTTGGGGATTTCTTTAAAGAAGCAATTATCTTGGTCATTAATTTATACTTAACATGAAACTGCTGTAAAATCATTGCATATTAGTTAATAGTTATTTATATGCAAATAACATCAGAAAAATACTAGCCTCTGTTCAAGTATCTGTGATTTTAAAGTCCCTGCCCCACAGAGTTTACAGTCTAAAATAGTTGTTCTACATCAGAGGGGAAGAACATTTGCTCTTTATACCACAATTGTCAAATGTCTGGAAGGAAGACAGGTGCCCAAACAACATTGATTTCCAATGGAGTTCTGGAGATTTCTCACACAGCTTTAGAAATGCAAGAAAGAAGCTGATTTGAAGATCCATTTGTGAAAACATTACTGTACACTACAGTACTAAAAGGAGCTTACCGTGTTGTGGACATTTTATGTAGTGAGGTATTTAATCCAAGTCCAGTGGCTGACACTATGCAGAATTTGATGTTTCCAAACTAAGTTTTAAGTTGTGCATATGTGTAACATCTTGCCAACCCAAGCCTCCATGTACATTTCTAGTATTCAGATTTTTCTTACTTTGAGAAAATGTTTCTTATTCATAAATTTTTAGCTTGTGGAAATAAGGAGGTACATGATTCTCACAGATATATTTGATTGTGTAAATCAGGAACGATTGTATTGAAATTCATGTTCTTATAATATGACAATTAACATCAATACATTATGTGTAAAATTACTAACAACTCTACATTTTAGAAAATCATCCATGCAGTCTTAAAAATCATGAAATTAACTTAAAAATAAAAACTTCTAAATATTGCACTTCACTTCTTTACATTTGCTGTGAGCTTTTAGAGTCAAAACACATTAAAGTCACACTCCAATGTGACAATAAAAATTCGAAATATGATTTTCTAAACAACTAAAAGCCAACATAATCTTGCAATTATATGAATGTGGACCTAGGTAATAAAAAAAAAATCCAAAATAAAATTTTGAAAATGTTGAAGCTAGAATTGCTCTTTAAATAACATTATTCTCAATGACAAATTCAAAATTAATTAATCATTTGAATATAGGTTTGGATTTCAGTTGCTCCATTCTTTCCTGATGTGTATCTATTGTTACACACAATACCTCCTCAATAGCGATTCCATTGAGCCCTGGTGAGAAAAATCTTGGATTCTCGTGGTTAGAATAATAGTTAGAATCAGAGCTCATACATAATTCAATAGACGGAGATCTTCTAAACAAGAAATGTAACAAGAAACAAGATGAGCCTCAACACTTCCCCCTTTCAAAGAGAAAAAAAGGAAAAGCAAAACCAGTTATGATGTCGTGACCATAGGCTCCAGTTGTCACTCTTTGACGGTTATCAACTCCAAATTCAGTCTTCTCTTCCTGTCTGGAATAAAACTTATTCCAGGTCGAATAACATTGGTTTATCTACTTGGCATGCTTAGAGAGGAAGAAAGCATCATTCAGTGAGAAGTAAAACATTTTATGTGGAATAAGCAATTGAAGCTCATGGAGGAATAAGTGAGGATAGTAGGGACAAAATTCAAATTGCCTTGATGAATGTGGTCTTTCAAAAGTGGAGAGGGAGTCTGGCTTCATTAATTTATTTTTTTCAAAATTACATTAGGGTATCACTCATACATGTATCAGACACCTTTGTGACCATAGAATTGGAGAAATCTGTGTGCTGTAACTTCAAACAACTGTAAAATGTTTGGGGCAATGATAACTTTGTTTTGTTTGGATGAATGATAAGATTCATGACAATTTTTAGATTTTTTCGCCTCAGTTCCAGAAGAGGTATTGACATCAGTCCCACAGAAAATATTTAGAAGCATCCAAGCTGAAGCAAATAATTATATTAGCTATAATAATTCTTATTAAGCATGGAAATATCATCACATTCTACACCAACAGAATCACAGAATGGTTGAGACTGGAAGGGATCTGTGGAAGTCATCTTGTCCAAACTCCTTGCTTAAGCAGGGTTATCTAGAGTTGGTAGTCCAGGATGATGTCCAGATGGCTTTCAAACATCTCCAAGGCTGGAGATGGCACAACCTCTCCGGACAGCTTGTGCCAGTGCTCAGTCATCCTCACAGTAAAAAAGTGTTTCCTGATGTTTGGATGGAACCTCCTGTTTCAGTTTGTGCCCATCGCCTCTGGTCCCGTCACAGAGCACCACTGAAGAGTCTGATTCCCTCTTCTTTACACCCTCCTTTCAAGTTCTTGTTCATATTGATGACATCCCCTGTAAGCCTTCTCTTCTCCAGGCTGAACAGTCCCAGCTCTCTCAGCCTTTCCTAGTATGAGAGATCCTCCAGTCCCTGCAGTCTGGCAGTCAAAGATATTCCTTTAATTCTGCATATAATCTTCTGTCATATGTTTTCTCTATTGAAATATAGGTGAGATAAAGCACTCAATGGCAGGCAGCAGTTGAAGAGAGCACAAGCGAGCTCTTGTGTGTTGCGGATCTGTTTGGGGTGTGTTGAAACTCATTTTGGCTAAAGTTTTATTGTCCTAGAATCAGATTCAGACTTATTTATGAGTGGCAAGTATCCAGCATATAGAAGGAAAGATAAAGGTAGACCCTCTAGTTAATCTGACAATTTAAACTGGCATAACATGAAAGAGGAATTTGGGTCCTTCCTCACATTACCTGTTTATTCCTGCCCTGTCCTGATCTCTCCCTGTGGAATGGTTTAAGAAACTGATACACACAAAAACTAATCCAGCAAAAAATCTGAGCAGCTGAAGGTGGAAAGAGACTGGAATAAATAGACTTTGTGTCGTAGACAACACATACTTAATCTTTATTTGGATCTTATCTGTGTAATATAGATCTCAGGATATGTTGACATTGGCATCACTAAATGCTGAATAAAACTTCTCAAACAATTTGAACAACAAATTTTGAACTCATTACAGGGAGTATAACCCATGCATTGTAGAGTTCACTTTAGTGGGGATTTATATTTAAAATTAACTGTCTTTGTTCTGTAAGAATGAGTCAAATTAGTTCATAGTAAGTAATATATTTTGTGAAATAACATATGTCTTTAATTTTTATCTTTCTGCCACCTAATTTGAGCACTAATCTAATACACTTTAGCTGCACAAATCCCACTGCATAGATTTTGAATTAGGGTCTGTCCCCCACTAGCTGTTCCCTATGATGGCAAGAGTAGTGTGGGATTTAGTTCTGTCACAAATATTTGACTCTTAGATTTCAATAACATCTTAATTCAGGATAAAACTTTCTGTGATTCAGCCTAGTTCCATCTTTAGAAAGAATTTAGAATGTACGATTTATGTGATAGTTAATTACAGAAAATAACTATTGCTATTAGCAGAAGGCCAAAAATGTTTCTAAGAGCTTTCACCATTTAGAAAAGAATGAACAAGGTCACTGGTGGTGATAATTCTGCTCCAGCAGCTCTTGAGCTCCATATAGAATAAAGATTATTTGTGATCATTCATCCTTTTCATACAGGAAAATTTTGCAGTCAGATTTGTTTGGTTGATTGTTTTTTTGTTGTTTGGAGGACATGAAGGAGGTCCTTACAATGGTTGAGAGAGAACAGAAGCAGTGAGTGATGATGAGTTAATTCATCTTTCAATGAGATTTGAAGTCTGACAACCTAATCAAGAAATTAGGATCTTGTGCTTTCAGTCATTGCCATGACACAGATTGTGTGACATTTTAATGTTGAAACTAGTGGAGCTGCAGTGGATAATTCATCATCTGTAACCTTATTACAGTTTCCAAGTACATCTGAAAGGTGATCTCTCAGATATGTTACATTGCTGGGTGAGTAGGACAAAAATTATTTTGGTTTCTTAGACTATTTATTGACTTCCTCATCCACAGTAAAGTTTGTTGCCTGTAGAAGTTTGAAGCTGACCAGTTCTGTGTCATTCCAAAAGTATAATGATAATTGAAAAATTGTTAATTACTCTTGTTTTTGCGACATTAGACTACTAAACACAAATCAGTGAGAAACTGATAAAGGATCACTTTGCAATTAGATTGACATTCTTTAAAGTATTTTTTTTTCCTAAGACGTCTTCTTTTCTGTAACTTGATTAAATGTAGACATTAGTGCTTTTAAAGTGGTTTTGTCATGGAAAATAGAAGAACAGCTTTACAGCTGATCATATCTGAGGTACTTTCTGATAGGTTTATATGTCTTATGATTTCCATTATGACATACAGACAAACAGCAGTACCACTTCCCATGATGATTACATATTCTCTTTCTTCAACCAATTGCTACTAGTTTTTCTTCCAAACACTTCTAATTTGGATCACCCTTCTGATGGTATAAGGAACTCCTTGCTATTCTTGAAATTTTAATTTACTTTTCTAATTTTCTGGTTCAAAGAGTATTACTGGAAATAGTTCTATTGATATAAATATTTTGGTCATTAGAAATCATCACAGTGGAAGGAAGACCAAGAGTGACAAATGTAGTGGTGTAATCCAGTGACCAGGGGCCAGTTGCTCACAAAGGAACTTTACCAAAGCAATGATGAACCTGGCCTTTATTTGATACAGCAGCATTGCTGGTTCTGCACCTTCAAGTTAGGTGTGCTCTCTGCTCTACTTGCATGATCAGTGTGACCAAGAAAACTTATCACAGGTGTGAAATCAACAATTTGCTTGAATGCTCACAGGAGAAGGTTCCATAAATTTATATATAAAAATTCTGACTTGCTCTCCCCTTTCATAGTACTGGGTAAAACCCAAACTAAAAAGGAAACTGTCCCACATCCAAAATTTTAATTAACATGTACAGTTGCCTAAACACTTTCCAAAGCTTGTCCCACTTATTTACTTCTTTAGACTCTTTATTCAGATGCACAGAAGATCCATGGAAAGAAGGCGGGGAGAGGAAGAGGGAGGACAGAGATAGTAAAAAATACATGCATAACTTAAAAAAGGATCTCAAACACTAAATATGTCATCTTCTTAGGTTAAGCATCACAGGCATGCTGTTATCAGTGCTGGACTGATATCATTGGAATGAAGGGTGGAAAAGAAGGCAAAGAGAGTTTAGGAAAAACAGAACAGGATAGTTTTAAAAATACAAATAGTATCTTTGAATCTTCAGGACCAGTGACATATTTCATGAAACAATATACACTGCAAATAATTTTTCTGTAATTTAACTTTGCCAGTGTATACCACAGGGATATGATTTAAATTATGCTTATTCTATAGACTCAAGATTTTTATCCAGATTAAAATAAATCCCAAATCCTGTTTATCCAGTCCGTGCATAATTATGTGGAACTATTTATATCAAAATACATTATGCAATGAAACATAATCAAAGAGATGTAGAAATGAAGCAGAGGGGAACAAATGAACAAATAAACAATGTTCTCAGCATATTTCACCAGCAGATCTTTAAAGCTAATTTTATGTTTAGCCATTTCAGATGAACATAAAGCATTATCTTCTGGATTTTCATTAAAAGTGTAGGATTTGTTTAGGAAATCAAGTTTATTTAGTCTTAGTGCAGTATTATTCCTGAGGTTAAAATCTTTTTTTTATTATTTCACTTTTCCTGAATTCTTAAGTATATTACTTATGATAACTAAAAACATCTTTCGAAACATTCCCTAATATTATTTATATATATATATGTATGAGTATGTGTGTATGTATTGCATGTACATATATATATATGTAAAATGTAAATTGTTCATGCATTTCATATTTCAAAAGAGAAAGAGGACTGAGTTTTCGAATTTTATTCAGTTTTCAGTCATGAAATTAAAAAGAAAGACATGGGATCAAAATCTGCCTTCAGACATTTGCAGAAAACTCCCAGTAAATATTGACAGGAGTCAAACACATTTGTCTGAGGACAGTATTAGCCCTTTGGTGTGTAAATGCAAATATTTCATGCAAAATTAAGTTAATACTGCATGCAAGTCCATCTCATATGCAGATGGCTTATAGCCAAGAAAACGGCATCGGTGCTTGTGCTAACATGCATATACGGTTTGAACTAAGAGCATTCACGCAAAGGAAAATGCAGAATGATCAGCATGGCAACTTTGTCAGAGTGACATTCCTGCAGAGCAACTATCTAATGCAAACCAATATGCACATGACCTTTCTTGGGCAGAGAAGCATGATTTGAGTTGTGGGGTAAAACAGCGATTAATAAATGTGGTTAGTTTAGCATTTCTTAATGTCTAATTTTTAGTAACCGTTTTGCCCCACATCTTATTCTACTTGGATTATTTCCCTTTGTTATCTATCCCTTCATCATGCAAAAAGTTGCAATTAAAATTAGAAAGCATTGACCAAGCTCTAAACCCAACAGATAACATGGATATTCTCCACACTTTATATTGGAATTAAATTTGATATAAATACCTCCTGCTCTTACCAGTGGGTGGTGTTATTCCATGTATTAAGGTATGAAGCAGACAGGAAAGAGATAAACCTTTCATAAGTACAACATAAATCACACAATTCTTATATTATCCTTGCACTAAGTGTAATAAACTCACTTTTAAAGAAAATTAAGCAACTGCCATGAAACTTGAGGGACAGAATTGTGAACAGAATAAGAAATAAAATATAATAAAACGAGATACTAAACTCGTTGGGTTTTTTTCACGTTTTATTTAAAACAAAGCCTCCATACTGCCTCACAATCATATTGCAGAATATGGGCTGTTTAATCCGTTTAGTTAGTATTTCATGTTAATGCAAATCCAAGACTAATTCCAGAGCACCACTTCCTGCATTATGCAGATTTTACCCTGACAATATCCAGTTTTATTTACTATTTTGTGCAAAACAGGTTTCTTAGTACATCCGTTACTGATAATGAATTAGTCAAGGAATACATGGTTTTGTAATATCTTCAGAAATAATTCAATGAGCTACCTTAGGCCCAGGCTGCACCCCCTGATCCTGCAAAGCACTGAGTACCCCACAGTCCCATTGCCATCGGCAGGAGATAGAGCCATTCAGTGCCACGCAGGATGAAGCTGCTGATGCTGCATCCACTACAGTAATCCCCGGCAGAGGTTTGCGCAAGTGTCCTTGTCCTGCGCTGAGCGTAATATCCCTTTGGAGGGGACACTCGTGGAAGAGAGACGTGAAGCCCAATATATTTAATTTGCTGTCTTACTTTTAAGATCTACTTTACTTAATGGTGACCATAAAGTTAAGCTGTCAGTGATTCAGCATTATTTCTGCTTACTGCATTAAAGTGTACCACTCTGTCAGTCATTCACAAATGTATGTATAGATACCACATGAAAGCTGTTTGAATTTATGTCAAAATTTTGACAGTTCATTTCCAGTTAAATTGTTACAAAAATGTATAATTTTCTTCTTCTTGCTAACTTTATGCAAAGCTCTGCAAAGTCTCTAATCTACAACTCAGGATAGCTCTGGAAAGCATCCTTTTAGAGACAGATTCACAGATCCTTAAGATGCACAATGCTCTCAGTGTCTTCAAACCTGTGTCAGCTTTTCAGAAAAAATGTTGCGGTCTCCAGACTATAAGCCAGAGAGATAGATGCTTACTTTTGCTCATCAGCAGATTTTTATTCCTTTTTAGCTGGCCACGTAATGTATTTTTCTGTAAGAAGCATCCACACTTTGTTTCTTTGCTTTGGGTTCTTTTGTTAGTTTTTTCTTTTTTTTTTTTTTTTTAATCAAAACCAGAAAATATGAGTGTTGTACCTTGACACCTAGAAATGACATTCTGCGGTTTGCTAAATAGTTAGTAGTACTGGGTTGACTTTCAGTGAAGAAATATGTGGTTGTGAATGGAAGTGAACTATTGTTCAGACTATCATATGACTAGAATATTTAATTCTGAAAAGAGCTAATCCACCCTCCTGCTCCTCTCTTTTACCCACCCCCTGTATAGGATTTTGAAAAATAATTGATTTCCACAGGTTTGATAGAAGAGTAACTCTGTAGATACCAACAAAGGTACTCTTGTTTGATACTGGAAGTGTAAAATCAGGTGGAGGAGCAAACAAAATTCTGGAACAGCTATGGCTGAAATAAGAAACCTATGTGTTTTTGTTTTGTTTGTTTGTTTGTTTTGTTGTTGTTGTTTTTGGTTTTTTACCTTTTCTTTAGCTTATCAAAGTCAACTGCAGTTCTCAAGCTTTCCCATGCATAGTGAGAGTTTAGATTTCTGATGTAGCTTCAATAATCTAGGCAGCTGTTTTGACGCCAAGCTTGTAATGGCTTGGTTTTCAATAATTGCTATGTATCCACCTTCTGAAGCTTGTTCTTTTACAGATCATAAATAATGAAGATTTTTAATCTCTCATGCATTTATCTATTCCTCTGTATCTATGCCTGAAAAATAAAACAACATACCATGTTCATGTCAATGCCATTGGTGTATGTCCATGCATGCTGGAAGTATTCCTCAAGTCGCTGCCGCAGAGGGTTGGGGATTTGATGAAAGCGTATAAACTCCTTTACTCGCAGCATCTGCATGTGATAACGTGCAGTTCCCGAGTAGAGTCTTTGGATTATTGCAGATACGTTTCCAAAAATACTAGCGTACATTAATGCTGGATTAAATAGAAACAAAACTTACTGAAGTCATATCATTAGGTTTTAGGGGTGATACAACTGTTCTTATATTGCACCTTGTATGCAAAACAGCTGAGACTAGTAACATCTTCAGAAATGTGGTATTGATTTACTTGAAGATTTTTATTGATTGATTTTATCAGTATCAACTGATCATAATCAAGTTGGTAATATTTATCTTTGGAGATTTGTAGTCCTCAATTTAGTGTTGTAAGTTAGGTTCATCTAATTTTATGGGCTTCGGTTGAACTAAGAACTAGGAACTCAGATTAAGTACAAGAACAAAGCACAGAGTTAAGAAGGTGCACATACATTTATAGGTTCAGGGTTTAAATCAACAAATAAAATATGATTATCCAAAAATGATGGGCTATAGTTTCCTAAATCCACTCAAAACTCAGCTTCCTGCTCTACACAGGATTTGATTACAGACACTGATACACAATGCAAAACTTCTGACAGTTTGGATAACAGATTTTGAGTAGTCAAGCAACTTGACTGCATCCGGACACTGCATGACTCACGACACATTTTTGCATATAACATTGCTTTCTCTGGGAATTTGCCCTTCCAGCTGCATGTTTATAACCTTGTTAGCTTAGACTGTTAAGTCATTTGTTCAAACACTGAGAAAAAAAGGAAAAAAATAATCAGATAAGACTACTTACAGCCAATCAACATGACACAGATGGAAAAGATTTTCTCTGAGTTGGTGTTTGGAGACACATTTCCAAATCCTACACTTGTCA
Organism: Columba livia; assembly: GCF_036013475.1. Taxonomy (NCBI): domain Eukaryota; kingdom Metazoa; phylum Chordata; class Aves; order Columbiformes; family Columbidae; genus Columba; species Columba livia. The sequence goes on from NC_088608.1 coordinate 18,433,056, forward strand.
GACTGCTGAAGGTAAAATAAAGTGCTGTAACATATTTGTCCTTGATGGATGGTCCAGAGCTTGCATCGCTCTTATTGTACTGCTTTCCTAATTGTTCTCCTAAAGAATCCAACCAGCCAATCTTGTGAGCCAAGTAAGGTCTTTCTACATTTCCAATGGCATACCAAATGCAAGCAAGCCAGTGTGCAATTAGTGCAAATATGCACATAAGGAGCATCAGAACTGCAGCACCATATTCTGAATATCTGTCCAATTTCCGTGCTACTCTCACCAAACGCAGCAGTCTAGCTGTCTTCAGAAGACCTATTAATGTTGTTGTCTGTAAAAATAAGATATAAAGAGAAATTGATTTTCTCTGTTAGCAAATGTATTTCTTGAATAGCCAGCATAAATAAACGAGTGCAAATTCCACTATTTTGGGGATCCAACAAAATCAGTAGATTAACCCATTTCAATGTAATCTTAATTTCATTTTTTAAAACTGTCAAATTTATTATGAAAACAGTGAAGAAAACAATAAGAAATGAGCGTTTTAAATTAAGATATATTAAAGTTGTCCTCTGCTGAATACTCTTTCGTTTTGAATAGTATTCTTGATCTGGACTCTTCAATACACCCTAATGAGCTTAAACGATCCATTAGATTAATGATGTTTTGGCATGCTTAAGTCTGTAAGTTATTGGAACTACTCATAATTATGTGACTGGTCTTGTAAGTAATAAGTATTTATGATGTTTGAACAAAGCTGTGTGACTATATTCAGTCCTTAGAGACTCCTTGCAATGCTGTGGCACGTGTTCTAGAAAACAGAAGGAATAGGGCAGAAATGCCTCACAGAGTAAGTATCTTATTCTGCAAATATTTCTACACTTTTTAATGATCAGAATACTCCATACAGCCAAAAGATGTATAGAAAATCACGGGAAAGTTACTGTTACCAGATGTGAGATTAATCTTTTTGCATCTTTCATGATGAAGCTTGCAGGTGTAGTGGTAGAAGCCAGCAAGAAAAGTACTATACCATTAAAAAAAAATATGGATCAGTTATAAACCAGGAACAAATTTCAAGCTTTTTAGTGCAGACCTGCTCTATGATTCATTGCAGCTTCTTTGAGGCTCTGATCTCTGATTCTTAAAGGAAGCTGAAGTTTATTAATGTAAATTTACAATTTTCAATCAGTAAATCATTTTCATACTTGTTAATTCCTTATCAAAGAGACCGACAACATTGTCAATAGTCATGACTCGATTTCAAAAAGAACATAGCTACCTTTTTCCCTCCATTAAGTCTGAACATATATTAAAGTATTCAGTAAATGTCAAGACTGAATAAGATTTAATATTAATAAGTTTTTCTTCTTTTTTTTTTTTCTTTTTAATATGCATGTATATTATATAACACTTAACTGGAAAGGTTTTCTGAACCTTACAAACCACGCTAATGGTAGTATGTGTCACATTAAAGCTTTCTTTCAGCAAGTACTAGACTAGTTTTTATGTTTTATTATAGCCTTGCATTTACCATGTTTCTGAGTAAAATCCCAAAGTCCTTGGAACAAAAGAAGAAGCTTTCTTGGCTGCATGTGTCAGCAGACAGCTCAATATGTTGTTCATATTTTCTGAGTAAATGAGCAAGAGGATAATGTAGGGTAACACTGGCTAACACTCCTTGGTTCGACTTAACATCACAGTGAACAATTTCAGGGTGAATTTCTCATTTCCACGTAAAGAAGGCTATTTCATTGATTGCGACCTCAACAGTCTGAAAGACCATATCCTCTAAAAAGCTATGCTGAGGCTGAGCTTCAGCATGTGAATATTGCCAATGACTACTTGCTTTTTTTTTTCTTTTCTTTATTTTTTTGGATGTTGTTGTTTTTCCTGTTTTGTTTTGTTCATTGTTGTTCCGTCTTAAATATTTATTTTCCTTCAAGAAAAAGAGCAAACTTCTGAAAAGTTAATGTTTGTTCTTAATGGGTGTCGGAACCATTTTATTACAGAGTTAGTCATAACTGTACACCATGGAAGAGGCAACATATTCTTACAGTGCCCCTTAAACAGATCAGAAGGTAGATCATGAATTGAAAATATGTCAACAGTGTTCCACCCAATTCCTAAATAGAGCCTGCTTATATTATGCATCTTCAGTGTTGATCCCATGCTTAGTGTGAGCTCTGGGGTCTGTTGGAGGTGTATAATACAAGCAGACTCCATCTCTTCAGGGTGAAATCAGCATAAGTGAGACTAGATATGCTTTAAACCATCAAGAAAAACATCCTGAGTTGGAATTTTCTATGACACAATGGAGAGGCTTTGACATTACAATACAGCTGGCAGCAGGGGCAGAAAGCATGATCCCTAGGTTTTGGTGTACTTTTACATTCTGTCCACCTCTCAGTGTAGATGTGGCCTTCACAGAGTAACAGTCCACCTCCCATGTGTCACTTGGCCAGTGACAGAAGTACTTAGTGTCAGAACTGTGCCTCATGCAATGTAATTTCCTTGGTTTGCTGGAATACTTTGCTCAGCACAGCACCCAAGGAGGCAAAGGTCCTACTCTATCAGTTACCCACCTCGCCCTGTCTGGTAACCATCTGGTTTACTATCAGCCATAATAATTTTGTGTTGAGTCTGCTTCAATGGAAAAAAAAAAATCAAAATTATATTAGTTCCCTATTTTAGAAATTGGAAAGTTAACTGTCTTACTCTGTTGCTTTTCTGCGGCTGACAAAATATGGCTCAAATGGAAACATTCAGATAGTGCTGTATGTGGTATTTGGACTATTATCTCCTGCCTTTCCTAGACTCAGTTTGATATCAAGGTGTTTTAAAGCTGGATGAGCACACATGGAGCTCTCTTTGGAGCTTATGTTGTTTAATAAAAAGTCTCTTCAATACAATCATTTGTAGGGGTTCTTATCTAAAGAGTTTCTGGACAACAAAGAAGGGATATTTCATAAAAAAGATAACCCTTATGACTTTAAAAAAGAATCTATTAAATGAAAAATGCTCCATTCTGACAGTTTTATGATTGCTTCTTCTTACTAAACTGTCACAAAGTGATCATTGGAGAAATATGTAGCAATGTAGGAAGCAAACCTGCAGTAAGTAGCAGCTTAGTAAAAGTGACTGACACATTCAATACTATGAATGAGAGAGAAAGGTCATAATGGTGTGGTGAACTGGTCATAATCTATGTAGTTTAATTGCTGCTTAGATAAACAAACTAGTTTTTCCAGATAGTGAAACTGTTCAATTACTAAGTTTCAAGAGAATAAAGAATTAATTTAATTACATCTGCAATACTGAAAAAGTCATTACATGGTCCAATAATTTCTGTTCCAGGTTCCACGCTTTTGTATATGTGTACTCACCTGCCAGAAGGTACTTGTTTGCTAGTAATCTGTAACATTATCTTATGTTAAAGTTATTCCTTTAGCATCACCTTAGCACCTGGCACTTTACTCTTAAGGACGTCTGTAACAGGGGAGGTGTGGAAGAATGATGTTCAGGGTCAAATCCAAAGGCCACTCCTTCAATGAACTTTGGAATTGGTCCCTGTTGTAATTCTTGATGTTCCACATTTTGAATCACTGAACATAATTTTTGGCAGTGATGAGTGCTCAGTGATCAGAAAGGGGTGCAGACCACACCTGAAGGGGAATGATGTGGTCCAAGTTAGAAGTAATGCCATTGTCAAAACATTTGTTGTTCATGTGTCTGTGCTATCAAAACCGCAGAAAAAAAATCTGCAGAAAGACTGAGACCTACAACAGATAATGAAAGCAAAAGGTGATCAAAGTTTCTTTTGAATCTCTGAGGTTTTTAGCCACCTACTGAATAGAAAAGTTATCTTTTGGTAAGAGAACTATTAACATGTTCTGTCTGTCCTTTATCTTACTCTCTCTCTTCTTATTGCATTCCTTTAAAAACAATCATTTCTACTGTGTGCTATTACCTAACTGTTTCTCTAGATTCCTCATTTACCTTGAGTTTGTACAGTCATTCAAATTAGTAGGAATATCACTATTGATTAGGAATACTACTATTGATTTCTATGACTGCTGAATTAGACAACATTATTATAATGATTTTTCAGAAGTATGTGAGATAGGAAAACATTTTCATTATATGAAGACTAAGAAAATGAGTTTCAGAAAAGCGTGACTGACATTCAGCCTACTTCTGAAAATTTCAAGACACTCAAGGTGCGTGTAGGAATGTGCCAATTGTTTTAGAATAACCCTTAAAGGCATATTTAAATAAATTTACATTTAATTTGTGAGGATACCTAGAGTATGCTCAGATTTAAGATCAGGCTTTTGGAGTGGACATAAAAATGTTTGCTGACACAACAAATTACTAATAAAAATACATAAATTTTAAAATGAAAATGTTTTTGCATTTTCTGCATCATGGCAGGGAGGCATACAGTAGGATCAGTAACTTTTCATACTAAAGGCTGCTGATTAATTTGTAGTTTTCATCTTTCTCTTCTCAGTTAATGAGATGCACATATGGTCAACAAAACTGTCTGCTTCCCTTATGTCAATATGTGCAAAATGTTAATTTTAAGAAATGGATTTGTGTCCTTTGGAAAGTGAATGGTTCATATTTTGCTTTATTTGCTGGTTTTTAAGTTGGTTTTTTTTTAACTGCTGTATTCTATGCACCATGAAAAACCCCAATTCTCTGCTTATCAGTTCACTTTTCACAAAAAAAAATATGCTATAACTTTAGCCCTTCTTAAATTTAATAAAATTCTCTGTCAGGAGTCAGAACTGGGTCAAGTATCCAGAACACAGCGTATGTTTTATACATCTTTGTGCAATTTTTGGATGCATATATTGAATCCTGTTTTAATCCATTGAACAGACAGGGTAAGGACATTAGTCAAGTTTGGCAAGGTTAACCTCATATAAACTTTTTTTCTTTCTTTTGGTAGTCCATATTCTTGATAAAATAGACAACAGCCATATCTTTTTGTTAACTGGTGTAGTTTTCACTACAACTAATCTGTTTTACACTGAGTAAACATCTGATCTAAAGATTTTGATCACAAAAAAATATATATCAATGCTTTAATACCAACACAACACTTATATGTATCATGAGCAGTTTTTATAAAGTAACTAGCAAATCAAAGGAGAAGTTCTTAAGAAAAAGCATTCAAACAGATCCTTCTTACATGATATATTTGTTTATTATTTGTAAAGAGAGTATCAAATATGGTATAATTGAAAAATACTAGCTGAATCATAGAATCACAGAATCACAGCCTCACAGAATGTCAGGGATTGGAAGGGATTTCAAAAGATCATCTAGTCCAATCCCCCTGCTGAAGCAGGAACACCTAGGTGAGGTTACACAGGAAGGCGTCCGGGTGGGTTTTGAATGTCTCTGGAGTCGGAGACTCCACAACCTCCCTGGGCAGCCTGTTCCAGTGCTCGGTCACCCTCACTGAGAAGAAGTTTCTTCTCAAATTTAAGTGGAACCTCTTGTGTTCCAGTTTGAACCCATTGCCCCTTGTCCTACTGTTGGTTGTCACCGAGAAGACCCTGGCTCCATCCTCATGACACTCACCCTTTATATATTTGTAAACATTAATAAGATCACCCCTCAGTCTCCTCTTCTCCAAGCTAAAGAGAGCCAGCTCTCTCAGCCTTTCCTCGTAAGGGAGATGCTCCACTCCCTTAATCATCTTCATTGCCCTGCACTGGACTCTCTCCAGCAGTTCCCTGTCCTTCTGGAACTGAGGAGCCCAGAACTGGACACAATATTCCAGATGTGGTCTCACCAGGGCAGAGTAGAGGGGAAGGAGAACCTCTCTTGACCTACTAACCACCCCCCTTCTAATACACCCCAGGATGCCACTGGCCTTCTTGGCCACAAGGGCACAGTGCCGGCTCATGGTCATCCTGCTGTTCACCAGGACCCCCAGGTCCCTTTCCCCTACGCTGCTCTTTAATAGGTCACTCCCCAACTTATACTGAAACCTGGGGTTATTCCTACCCAGATGCAATACTCTACACTTTCCCTTGTTATATTTCATTAAAATTTTCCCTGCCCAACTCTCCAGCCTGTCCAGGTCTTGCTGGATGGCAGCACAGCCTTCTGGCATGTCAGCCACTCCTCCCAGCTTGGTGTCATCAGCAGACTTGTTGATAGTACACTCTATTCCCTCGTCCAAATCATTGATGAATATATTGAATAATATAGACTCCACTACTGACTCTTGAGGCACTCCACCAGATACAGGCCTCCAACTACCCTCCACCCCATTGACCATGATTCTCTGGCTTCTTTTCTTCAGCCAGTTCGCAGTCCACCTCACTACTCGGTCATCCAGACCGCACTCCTTCAGTTTAGCTGTAGGATGCTGTGGGAGACTGTGTCAAATGCCTTACTGAAGTCAAGGTAGAGAATCATTTAACTTGTTCTCCCATCAATGAAAGCTAATATTCTACTTTATTCTACTAAGGAAGATTTAATTTTACTTTAACTTAGAAAGACAGAGTGGAACTACTAAACAGCCTATTAACTGAGAAGCAAAAAATATATCAGGTTATACACATTATAGTAGTAACGATCAAATTTAAGATTTAAGATTTCTTAGTCATTTAAGCTTACCTCTTCAGAGCCGGAGCCAAAAATCAGCAGGTCAAAAGGTATTGCAGCTACCATGTCAATTAGGAACCAGCCTTTGAAGTAGTGAATTGCTATTTTTGCTGGATCACTTACCACTTCTTCATTCTGGTTTACATAAGTTGTTCTGAAGTTTATTAGAATGTCAATGATAAACATAATATCCACAATTAAGTCTACAACATTCAACGGGCTGCAAGAATATCCACACTCTCTTCTCTTCCGTTCCTCACTATCATTCAGAAGGAAGGCAGCAGAGTAAGGGGTGAATATGGCCGTGTATATTACCAGTAACAAAATGAGCCAGTCCCAGACAGCTTTGAAAGGACTGTAGTGCAATATGGTTAACTTGTTGATGCGAGGTGTTTGGAGTTTATATTCTGGCAAAACATCAGCCCCTAAGGATAGAACCTGGAATAAGAAAAATACCATGTCAATAATCAGGCAGTGTATTCCTACTTTCAGTAAACTTAGAAAATACAGGACAAACTTAGACAGTAATGTGTTGTAACTTTGAGGATTAAGATTCAATTAGTTGGTGTTTAGGCAAACTAAACTTCTGTGAAATTCAGAATCTCTGCCAGGTCAAATAAATTCCTTGACAATTTCACACAGTAGGTTGATTCTTGTTCCCTGTAGCGACCATTAAGTGGCATGTCTGGCCCAGAAAATCTACATAATCAAACAAATAATTATATTAATTTATCCACCACATGGCAACCTTGCCAGACTGTTCATGACCAGTGAATGACTTTTATTGCAGTGATATTGTATTCTTCTCCAAAAGTAAATCTATTATCGTTGTCTTAAATTCACTACAAAAGAATCTATGCTAATCAGAAAATATTTAGGCAGCCAGAAATAAAACAGTTAGAGAAGGGCCTGTGAGTGTCCTTGACAGCTATCTGCACTTTGCGTTTCGCGATGTGGAAACCTTTCATGCACAGACAAATTTCACTGAGGCTGTGTGACAAAGAATACTACTGAAATTTTGCCTTTTGCTCCAGTTCTACTTTTGTCAATGCCTAAAGCTTGTTATCATTCTTTTAAAAGAATGGATTTTTTTTTTATCTGTTAGTGTTATCTAAGTTGGATTTCAATTTTATTTGGAAGAGATTATGTTTGTATGCACTGCTTGATTTGCTGGCTCTGGAAGCTGAGATGTTTGCTTTGTTGCAAAGCAGCAGAATAGTGTGGGAACCAGATAAAACAAATTTCCTCCAGTCTGACTGAACTCTGACATGAAGGAACAAAACCTTTAAGGATAAGAAGGTAAATTACATTTTTGTCCCTATTCAGTGCTTGGTGTAGTTACAGAGACTGTCAGCAATGATTTTAATTATTGCCTTCCATGCTGCAAGTGCTCTCCAAATCCTGTGGGACTCAGACCACCACTTCATTTTACACAGACCAATGAACAAACATCAGACAGTGACAACCTTCAGTTACTACCCATTTGGGCAAGTGACATATTCAAGAAATTTTGTACCCATTTTCCACCAGTTACTTCTACTTATTCTTCATCCCCCCTGCTAATTAGAAACAAAGCTGTTCAGAAAATCAGATCTCTGAAAAGTAATTAAAATGAATAATTATACTGAAATGAAATTATGACTAGAAGGACAAATACCTTGTCAGCAACACTGTCAGCTTCTGTTTGTTTTTTGTTTAGAAGTAAGTAGTTTGGGATATGAGATTTCATCTTTTTCAAGATTGAGGAATTTAATGCTCCTCAAACATAATTTTACAAGATTAGAAGGGTCAGCACGCTCCTTTCTGTTTAACTTTCTAGCAGCAAGTGCAGTATAAACCTTAGATCCTAACTTTAGTAGTCTACGTGGCACTTCTTATTCAGTGTAGTTCTACTCTGAAAATGTTGTGAGAACTCCAGGGTTGATAGCCACTCTTCTTTGGACTGTGAAAAAAGAAACTATTAAGCCATCCAAAAGATTATATGGTACCTTGAAGCAGCCATTAAGCACCATGCTGAGGTGATGGTAGAGGCTGTTCATCTCTTTTTTATTTTGTAACTGGGACTTGCACTTAGCTGATGGTGCCAGCTATTTTTTATGCATTGAACACACTAGCTGACAGCAAGCTGAAGCACAGGCATTGCTTGGTCTCTTAAGCATTCTGAATACTTTCAGACCTGTGAGTTGACAAGAATGCTTTCTAGTATTTGAGATCAGTGTGAGTATATGTGGCAATGGACCTACTATTTATAAAATTTATATCAGTGTTCTCCTGCTGGATTTTCAGACAATGAAGGAAACGGATTAGACAACAAGAACAATAAAGCTTACTTGACATGTTTCTTGCAGCTGCTTTAAAATCCAGCCAGTGTGTTTCACTTCAGAACAACACATAATGTAAAGTGGACTTGCCTGAAATCTGGCTCCTATTCTCATTTTAGTTACATTTATTCCTGGGTTGGTTTAGACAGTTAGATGAAACTGAAGAGTAGGGGAAAAAAAAAAAAAGCCCAATTGGGCAAAATGAGGGAACAACACTATAAAAGTGATCATAGCAGAAATGGATCCAACTTTCATAGAGACAAACAGGAGAGGCTGACTGACAGTTTCACATTTCTTCATTGCTTACTCCCATGCAACTGGAAGTGAAAAAAACCCACTCATGTAACTATTTTTGTTTGCTGGATCAAGAAAAAGAAGATGTGATTTTGTTGCACAAATTAAAGAATCACAGTTGCATATACCTAAAAAAGAGAAAACACACTATTTGGTTTCATGTTAGCACTTTCAACAGAGGCTGAATATAAGGTGCATTTATCCTTTTGCTGTTGTGTGACATCCTTGCAAGGCTTGGGTTCTGGTTTTGGGCAGTCTTGGCCATCTTGGCTAGATGGAAGACTTCAGTGTACTTAGTAATCCACTCTAAAGACCTTTACTATTTCCACTTTCGTAAAATAGATGTTGAAAAATTCACTGTCAGTGAAAAGACATTCCATTCTCTTCTGGACAGTGAAACTTTCCTTATAGTTTGGACTGTAAAAGAGGTGGCTTAGGGAATGAAACGTTTTCAAGAGTAAGGAGCAACACTGGGAAAAGTCAGAAGCAGTGCAGTGTTAAAAGTCTCTGAACCTTGGGACACGACATGATGAGAAAGCCAAACACCCTGGCATCTTACTGAAAAGAAAACTATAATGCTAAGTAGCAGAAGTCATACTAGTCGCAATGGCTTTTCTCTTAGAAAATGTTAGGGTTATTCAACCTTGATGAAATACCGTCTCACACTGGTTTTGCTGATCAAAGCAGGAATGTATTTATAACTGGTGTGTTTTACAAGCAGTATTAGGTGGTAAGATTAATTCTATTTATAATGAGGAAATTTCAAAATTAAATAAACTGTATTGTATTTTGCCTTTCAGTAAAGAACCCTGATCCAAAATTCAACTTTTCCTGTGTGTTCCTGTTTATCCCATTCACTCTTAAAACAGTGCTGCTGCAAGTTAGAAGACTCTCCATTCAAACACATTTTTTGACTCTGAGAATCTTACTTCAGCTGTTCACACAGATAGGGGTGGTGAACACCTTTTGCTCTTTTTGGTTCATGTGCTCACTTTCTGAGATCACAAGTTCAAGTTATAATAGAAGGGCTGCAATCAGATACCCCAAAAAAATGGAGTGAGATCAAAGTACCTGTCATAAATTCACACCGTTTTAGACAGGTTTATCTTTCTAAAGTGTTTGGTAGCTTTTAGTTTCTCAAAGATAACAGGAGTTAACTGAAATTTAAAGAAAAGATATTTAAGAGGAATGAAACTTTATTAATGCCTGCTATTCTGTTAAGCAGGAGAAAAGAAGTGCATGTACCAGAGGTGCTATCAAGTGACAATTAATTAAAAAAAAGATTCAGTAAGCCTTTCTCACATTAAATTGGGTTACACTGCCTGTGGTGCTACTTTATTTTTGACAGTTCTAACATCATTCTCCTCAAGAAAACCTGGTACTGGGTAACATTTCTGCCCTATGATGTATTCAAAAGACCTTGTTTTGCATAGTGTTTCTTGCTGAAGTTTCAGGGAGCCAAACTGGGCTGATGTGCTTTGCAGCACATTGGCTGTACGCTTCACTGGATAACTGGTTTGTGGAGGGGACTCTTGTTACAGGCTCTGCAGCACCACGTGCAGGAGCAGTGTTCGACACTTCTTGGAGAACATGGAATATGTAGGCAAAACACTAGGCAAGATATTGGAGGATCTAGGAATTATATGCTGATCTCTGCCACTGAGTTTCTCAGTGATCTTAGGTGAGCTGACATTTAACCTCTCTAAATTCTGTTAAGTAGAGAGAATAATGTTTACCTACTAAGCTGAAAGCATCTTGCAAAGGATAATGAGTTGAAAGCATTCCTAGAAACTGTTACGTAATAGCAATGAGTTATCATCAATCTTACTCCTCTAAATTGAGTTGATTATTTTTAAGATTAATTTACACAAATATTTGTCCTCTTCTTCTTTTAACTTTGAATTTATAGCTTAATGGGGACATTTTCCAGTTTATTTTTATTTCTTGCATGAAAACACTTTATTTTTGCTATCTATTATGCAAACTGCACAGTTTCAAGAGACTCTGAGAGACCAATATTGCTAGGTAACACATGTATATTCATAAGTTTTGTTCTAAGGCATTTTCAATCTAAATTTATTAATAAATTCAAATGCATACAGTAAAAGCCCAAGAACTAGAAACAAAATGAAGACACATTATAGCGTATTAATAAATCGTAACAGAAGTAATAAATGATAAGACATCTGTTATGAATACCACCATGAACTGTTAAAGAAATACTTCTGTCAAACCACTGCATGGATTTACAGTCTGTTTTTCTGGCTGTTGTAGCACTGCATGAGACCACATGTCGGGTAGGGTTACATGCTACACCATGGCGCCTCAAGCAACTGTAGAGCTGTGTAAAGCACATGAGCATGGAGAACAACCAGAAAGCATGCTTGATGCTTGCAAGAAGTGCTGGACTCATTCTGTGAGTTTACTGGGATTGCACGGAGCAGATTCTAGGAGTAACTTATTTGGAAAGCATTGGACCCTTTGCACTGATTTTTGTGGTGTATGTTTCCCAACAAACAGCGGATATGTGATTCATATACACTCACACAAACAATATGTAGCATATTCACAATCTAGGTGAGACCTTTTAGCATGGAAAAAAATGCTGCACATCTGGAAAATTTGAACAAAGAACAGTATTTCCTGTTGGAAAAATAAGAGATATACAGGGTGCGGAGAAATGCAACAGTTGTAAGGTAGATGGATAGTAAGCATATCTATGCACAAGGTGGAAGTTTGATGTATGCAAAGCTCAATAAATTAGCTTTCCAGAAAGATACTTTCCTATATCTTATGACAAAGTGCGTCACATATGAACTGTATATTTAAATGTTGTAGTAATATTCAGTACTAAATATTGATTTCTCACCACTGCTTTTGCCACAGATGAAATGAAGTTTGCACTAACAAGGTTAGCTCTTGCATAGCACCTTTCATGTTAAGAGAATTTCATAAACATTTAATAAAGCTAAAACTGTAAATATAATCTCAAATTACTTGGAGATTTTAAAATACACATTTATCTCACCCATAAAATTTCTTGCGTAAAACTATGGAAGATGCTACCAGCCCTCTCACTGAAATACAATGTTACGATGATTTATTTGTAGGAAATAGTATCTGACATGTAAAAATATTATTTTTGCCAATATCTTACTGGGCTCAGTTCAACACTAGGTGCGCAGCCCTGACAGATAAATGGATGATCACTCCTGAAACTTTAAGTCAGGGAAGCTGCAGCAAAACTAGCAACATGTCAGGTCCTTGTATGCTGAGAGACTCGAGTATTATGAGTAGAGACTGAAGAAACTTTAAAACTTCTCATTGTATGAAGCGTATTCAGCAGCCAAGATATGTACATGAAAACATAGACTTGATAATGGAATCAGGACAATTCTATTATAGACATTATTGTAGCTGGTAAAAAATAAGGAAGGAATTCAGCAGAATGTTTCAAAGTGGAATCAGAAAACCAAAACGTTTCATACTCAGTATCTGAGTGTAAAAGTGGAAGGGGACTACACTAATAAAATATAAAGCATGTTCTGTTTTTTCAAAGAACATAGGCAAGTGACATGAGCACAATCATATCCTTCTCATTTTTATAGGAGGTTTCCATAGATTATTAAGCTAAATTAATCTCGGTGACCTCTAATTAATTTCACAAAAAATTGAAAAGCTATTTGGAGTAAAGATTTTTCCAACTCTCTACAAGTTCATTGTTGGTGACTAGGAAATCAAGGAAGGTAGCATCTCCTAAGTTCAAGTAAAGGTAAATTACTATTCCTATTTGCTTTCTGATGCAGCTCTTGGTGCAGAGTGAACACTGCCAATATTATCCAAGCCCCCTATAATATCTTCCTTTTAACACATAGTTTTGAACTCATTTTCAGATATTTATTAACAAGTACAATGACAGCATTGAACAGGAAAAACTGGGAAAATAAAAATGAGAAATGTGAAACAGATACAAAAACTAAAGCCAAATTCCTGTAATAATTAACCCTTTTTATCATGATCATAGACCTTATATCTGAACGACAGCACAGTTCATAAAATGAAGTAGTATTACTTCAGCTTTAAAAGAGGGTATGATTTTGCATTGGAGATTTTATTAGATTTGTGGAAATCTAATCTCATGGTATAACATCTCCTGTCTCTTTTTTCTCCTGTGTATTACTTCTACCGAAGCTACCAATGAACAACTAGCAAGGACATCTCTTCCTTTTTGTTCTTTATTCACACCATTACCATGAGACCCCTACAGACTAAACCTCCTAAAGAGATCTCTGAACCTAAACCAACCTAAAAATAAAACAAGTGTTACTGAGCAAATGGAAGTTATATCAATATCTGCTCCCAGATTGTAGGCATTACCTACTTCACCAGAAGACTACAGCGGTCTTTCCTATATCAGACATCTTGATGATCACCTTCTTGATGCTGACAGGAACAACTAATAAGTATTGAAAGAAAGCTGAAATGCTTTTGATTTAGTGTGCCATCCAAACACATTATATACTCCTTTCACACATCAGCATTAAAAGGCTTTTTTACATGTAAAGTATATTTTTAAAAGTGTTTCAAAGGATAGTTATTAAAGACCACCTTCTTAACCAATAAATACTAATGGTGTCAATACTTGTCTTCCCACTTTACTCTTGTCTGTATTAAATACTGTAAAATTATATAGTATAATTCTTATATAATGCTGATAATTAACTTTCTCTATCAGACACTTTTAAGTATACCCATGAGGTCATATAACAGAGTGTTTTAATGGCCTCTGTATTTTTAAGTTAAGCTTTCTGTAAACAAAATCTGCTGCTGTGTGAAAATATTACGTGTCCTTACCTGTCCTATATGTTTCCAATTTGGGACTTTGGATACAAGAGGATATAAACCTTACTTATTTAAAGAATGGGCTCAATATTTCTTTGTTTGCAGGGTCAGGAATAGCACAGTAGAGTTGTTTTTGTTTTTGTTTTTGCTTTTGCTTTTGTTTCTGTTTTTGATTTGTTAACTGTGTCCACAAATTCACCAAGTGTAATTTTAAGGCAGGCATTGAAACAGCATTTTTGTTATTAATGGCTGAACCTGAAAAACTCAAATGTTATCTGAGTGTATTTGGATATTTTTTTTTTCTTTTTTTTTCCCAGAAGTCAATCTGCCACTTTTTGTGTGAGTTGAAGACAGAGTTTGTGGCATTCTCAACCTAACTGAAATGCAGAAACACTGGAAAGGTTTTTGGATATTCAGTAAATGAATATTCTGATGGAGCTGCAATTTGGTGGGCAATGTGATGGTGTGAAAGAAGAAAAAAAATGGGTAAGTTTTAAGCAGTATTTGGAACCTATTTCATCTGGCGTTAAGTGATTTTTCTGATAAATGTAAAAAAAATCAGTGAAATAGAACATTATTGCTGTTTGATGTTGTTAAAATTGGAGAAAAAGAGTAATTCTGAGACATAATCTCTTAACATATCCACAAGGAATAGACCTGACTTTGATTTACAAAGGTCTTTTGCACCTGTGAGAGTAACAATGCTGCTGTGACTGCTGAAGTTACCTTGGCTGAATTTTTCTTTGTCTGCCTTAGGTAGTTTAGTTACAATTCCATCTTTGAGGTTTTTGAAATGGATTCACTGGTACAGGTGAATATTTTGCTGCCTGCATGCCTGCTTTCTGGTGCTTTGATTCCTCTTTAATCTCTTGCACTGTAATGTGTACAATTTACATAGCTGAAGCTACAAGCTTTTTCAGATGGAAAGACTGTAATCTCAAGCCTGCCTCAAAATACCTGCTTCAAATTGCTTGTTCCCTCAATGAGAGGAGAAAAATACTGTTTTCCAGACTTTGCAGGGATAGCTTGTGAAAAACAACACTGACCAAGTAATATGCTGCCAACAGGGTTTTACGTGGCTCTTTACTGTCCCTGTTAGCTGAAGTTTTAACTTTAAAGTCATCTGTATCTTCCATGTTAATGGCACCATGATAGCAAGTTGCATTTGAGCTGGAAATGGAAGGTCTTTTAGAGGACACTTTTAAAAAATGATACAAATATATGAATTGGAGTGTGTAACTGTAAAATGAAGTACATATATAAGAATCGGCCTGAACAGCAGCAAACCTTCTACTTGATGACACTCCTGTGTATCAGAAGTCTGTATTTTAGTATTTTTAGAGTTAAAAATGATCTCTCTGTTTATCTCTCTCCCCTATTCTCCATAGTTGCTTTTTAGGGCTGTCGTTAAAATACATTTCATTATACTCATGAGCATGATGGGAGTAATAATGATATTGTACATCATGTAATCTAAAACATACAATGAAACAAAGAACAAATTTAGTATCTGATCCCATGGCTGGACCTTACACCCATATAGTATATGTATCGATCAGTGACATGGCTCATCTGTATACAGTGATTGGGTTGATGCCTTGAAATTATAGCAGCTGGACTGAACAATTACTGAGCTCTCACTAGTGCTTGCACTATCTAAAGGTAATGATATCCATGAACACTGAAACCTCCAGAAATGTAGTGATACATTAAAGAACTCAACCAATACTGCAATACAAAGCAAAGAGGCAGGCCTTATTATCAAGTAATTCGACCTTCCATATGAAGAGATTTACAAAACTGTTCTTGGTCTTTAAGATTTACAAAGGTTCCCCAAGAAATGTCATCCAATTAGTCTCCATTTGATAGGGCAGCATCCTTCCTTGGTGGTGATGTAAACTTTCAAATCTGACTTGGATTTGAGAGCACTGGGACTTCCTGGGAGTGCTGACCACCTTACAGCACTGAGGCCATGAAGTGCCACATTTTTATGAGACTATAAAATAATCAGGTAAATCTATTCAGCTAAGGATATTTAAATACACAGTAACCCAATCTTCAAATTGTTGAGGAAAATTATGTATGCCATGAGATTAAAGCAGTAGAACAGCCTTCGTCGTTCAGTAAAATTGTGCAGGTTTTATGGAAATAATATTCTGTGGATGTTACTTTCAAACAAAATTGCCTCACCAAACTTCAGTACATGTATTAATTTAAAACTCACTATCACTAACCTATCATTTATTTTCTTGTGAAGACAGATGTTAAAAGAGAGGAAGTATTTTAATGGTTCATTTCCCAGCCATTATTTTCCGTGAAAAAATTAAGAAATGGCTTATAGATCTTAAACCTCAAGAGCCTCTTCCTGCCAGTCAGTATGTAATTAGTTTCATAGTAGTGGGTAATGCATCATCAGAGTAACACTTAGAAGCACACATATTTATTGAGTGTGCTTTATTGAACTTTAAATCTTAAATTAGTGATATGCAGATTATCAAAGAAGGAGATATTAACGGCTGACTATTTTTAGCAAATGATAATGCCAGAATATGTATTAAAAGTTGTGTAACTCTCTTCTTTAAAAATTCACAAACAGGTATTATTCCAGAAGACAGAAAATGCTATCCTTCAAGATGCTAAAGAGTTTATGATTTATTCATCGCTCTTCTGGCAACACTAAACTGCTAACAAGCATTTATATGTCTGATAACAATACATCAAGGGTTGCATTTGTAATGAGGGCTTAAATCATTGCTGTTGTTTCCAGTCACCTACAAGACATTTTCTGTCATTTGTTCATGGCATGACAACAAAGTATATTTTGTGCTTATTGATGTTATCTTGTCTTCCTCACAATATTTATGAAAAAAGTATCTTTCATTATTATCCATTTGGACTATTTTGTTAGCTGCCTAGCACCTTGATGAAGCTAAAGAAGGGCATAAAGCTGTAAGAGAATATCTGAAGTGCATGGAGTGAAAATGAAGCAACAATGGCCATAGTTTCATTCAATGATTACAGTATGTACTGATGTATCTGTCAGAAGCGAAGCAGAAAGTGAGAAAAGACACTGATGCATTTTTATATTTAACTGTTACTTTCATTATAAATATTTTTTCCATAATCAGCAAAATAAGCAAACTTTGGTTTCTAGAAAATTTGCATTTTGTAAATAGACCCCTGTTTAAAAAGGTGTGAACTGCAATTTAAACTGCTCTGGTAGCTGAGGAAAAGCTTAATTTAGAAAGGTCCTTCTCCCCTGTGGCTCTCCAGTGTTAATGCCTAATGACCATATGCCATCCTGATTCACTTAAAGGAAACATTAAGTCTTAGCATTTTGCTCAGGTCCTTCTCTTCACACCACTTGTAGGAAAGTTTAGTGCATTGCCCAGCCTTCTACCCAAATTGGTCAGTAACACTCCAACCAAAAAATCATTTGGCAAGGGGAGATGGAACAGATTGCATACACGTGTACACACAATGTGATGATACAAATCACATTTCACTATTCAATTCATACTGGTTAGGCAGAGAAAAAGGGTGGAATTGTGACCGTGGAAAACTGAGAAGAAAAACTTGCCTTTTCCCAGTCAGGAGCTGGATCTTACATTAGACATTTTTCCTTTTTTTTCCGACGTAAAAATATATTTTGTTTCTGGGAAATTGTGGCAAGACATGGTAGGACCTTCACGGTGATTCTTCACTATCTACTCTGGTACTCTAACAGAAATGTTGTGATAACACAGCATCACTGAGCCAAAAATAACTTCTTGAGAAGCTCTAGCTCACCTGTGTTCAGGAGAGAATAGGTACAGTTATTTATGGTTTTAACCAGGAAGATATGGGAATCTTTTTGATACTATGGCTGATGGCATGTATGATTGCAGGCATCAAAAGCTCAATCCAGCGGAAATAATGCCTAGGATAGAAACCTGACTATAAGTTTTAACGTTCTTAGTGTTAGTGTTTTCTAGATATATTGACTAATTTATCACACTGCGTAAACTGCAGAATAGGTCATTTACCATTGCAGCTTCCTTAACTTACTTTATATTGTAGGTGTAAAGAAGAGAGAAAATAGAGAGCATAATATATCTGGAAATTACGATCCTATAAAATCTTGCTTTTCAAGCTTTGTTTGAAAACCTGGAAAGAAGCTGCGGTCTGCATGCTATCCTAACAAAATAAATCAAAATAAATTACTTGGCCTCTAACAAGTTCTACAGGATGACCATGAGCTGCAGACACTGATTTCTTGCTCTCTTCCAAACCCAGCGGCTAACATCATTAGGGACTAAACTGCAGCAAAAGATGTTACTCTCCTTCAGTTATAGTATTCTGATGTTAACCCACCTACAAACCTAGTGAACCTCTGAACAGAACAGATAGGTACAGATGTAAGATCACACCATACAGCAGGTTTTTTGTTTCAAAAGAGAGTAGGTTTCTTCATAATTAATAGAATTAATTTAGAAAGTGGAACATTTTCAAAGAAGATGGATACTTAGATTAGAAAAAAAAAAAGCAAAGCTGTGAAATGAAGAACTTTTCTTCCCATTTAATAAATGTTTCTCATTTATTAGTAGTAGTATTCTGTACATGCTGTCTGGAGCTGAACATAGCCTCTCATGCCAGCTTCCAAGATACTAAATGAAAAGTAGTTACTGCATTTTTCATATTTAAAAAGTGATGGCTGAATGTAAAATTGACAATTTTTGAATAAAAATCTTATGCTTGAAAATACACCTAAAGTACCTTAAAGACAATTCTACCATGTACTACAAAGAAAGATTTGTTCAACTGTGGAAGAAAAACAGACTTATCTAAGATAAATCTAATACAAGGCCACCCTGATATCAAGAAGAAAACCCTCTCTGAGTTCATGTACTATGAATATCAATTAAATATTCATGCAATTTAGGTACTTTTTTTCAGATAGATTCTAATTTTATAATGTGTTTCTACACTCTAGATGGCCTGAACTAGCCACTTCTAGAAAATATTTTCTAGACATTTTTGTTGTGCTATGCTCATTAAAAGTGCTGTGTTAAAAGGGAAACTCGTTACTTGCAAGAAATTAATATTAAATTGTTAGCTTCACATACCTGTGGTTTTTGTCTGATGAAACTGATTCTCAATGGGGGTGAATATGTAATTTCAGGTAAATGCTAAGTATTAGCTGCCCAGGCATTTTGTGGCTGGATCCAACATCAATACTGCAGTGCGTATATGTGAGGTATCTGGCACTAGAACAGAGCTCAGAATCCAGAGCGTTTGAGGGTAAGGGCACTCAGATGGGGAGAAAGGAAGTCCTGAGCCTGAGTCCCTGGTGCCCAGGGCTATTTCTGTGGATTTTTTAACAGATGGTCATTTATGTAAGATAAGTAATGGGCAAAATACTCTGGGACTGCAACCCAGGACTGCCTCTTTCTAAGTTAGTAGCCTAAACGTTAGCTGCACCAGCAGTGCTTTTTGTAAAATGTCAGCTCTTGCTGGCCCATGAGATCCACAGCTTTCTGCCCTCCTCCCTCCCTCTTTCCACACACCAGCTGCTATTGCTGTCTGTCGCTGGGTGTTTTCTCCAGGAAAGTACATGCTTATGCTGACCTAAACATAGAAACTGTTTCTTGAGTTAACATGGTAACCACCTGACCCTGATAATACTTGGAAGTTATGCTGTTTTGAGTAGGATGTTGACTAGAAGGCCTCTAGATGTCTCTTCCACACTACCTTTTTGTATGGTTCTGAGGTTACATAAAAGAGAAGACTCTGACTCCTTCAGTGGCTGCCTTAAGGCAGCTCTAACTGCATGTGTGAAAGGTATTATTTCAGGCTGTGCATGTCAAGTGGATGGGAGGACTCTGCCAGTTCTCTGGATTTCAGTGGGGCTTGACAGGGGCTAAGCAGGGCCTTGACTTCTTGCAGTTTATGGTGGGACAGTTCTGGTGGGTGTCAAAACTGTTGGTTTTAACTGAGTAACCTACCAAGTTTTGAAACTTCCAAGGTCAATCCGCTATGAAGTGGGAGTTTGGGGGGTTAGAGCTCTAGTCTAGAGAAATGAGGTTTGCCTCAGTGCTGCCTACCCCTTGGTTTTGATCAGCTTCAGTTTTACTTGCTTGCTAGGGCATTAGTTCTTACACCTTTGACAAATTCATCAAACTAACTCTTTTCAGAACAAAATACAATGCAGCCTGAAAGCCTGTCTATTTTCCCGTATATATTAGCATCAAAACAAGAATGTTGCTTTGGAAAAAGATCTAGTATAAAAAAATTTAATACGCTCCATTCCATGTTAGCATCAAAGAACAGATGACTGAGTATTTGGTTCAAGGCTGTAAAAACAAAAAGATCATACAAAACATTGATTAGTCAGAACTGCAACTCATAGAAGAAACTGGATAGTTTTTCCAAACTCAGCAAAATCAGGCAATCTCTTTCTCAGAAAAGTAGATCTTGGGGGAAGGACATGGACTAATTATGGATGCATCCAGGTTATGTGCTTCAAAGCAGATGGGCTTTCCGACTGCTCCGTTTCTACCATATGTTTTAAAATGTTCTCAAAACACTGCAACAGTTCAGATGTCTTAGTCCATTCAGCTGTCACAAAGAGAAGAGGCTCTACCGGAGGGAAGGAATATTTTAGCTTTCACAGTGGCTGTGAAGCAATAAGTATATTGGCCAGTTCATTATGTGATGTAACAACAAGCAATTCCAAAGAAAATGCTTTGTCTTCTTCTGAAATTGATGAAAACAGTGGGCTTTTTTTCCTGCTTCCACACACTTTGTATGACTATTTCCTCTGCTGCAAAAGAGCCCACTCTCCAGTTTTGGCAATATCTTTGCACAGGTATAAATAACGACCCCAAGATTCAGGTATTTTTATTGGTTTTGCAATCACCATGATCTCTACTTCTTTTCACACACAGGTGCATCACACCTTCTAAATGATAATGAAATTACACACATTTATACTATTTCTATAATTACGTCAATAGCATTTATGAGGCCTAATTATATAATGAAAATAAAAGATTATATTTTCTTGCATGATGGTGCTAAGTATGATTGTAAACAAAGATAACAATTCCTGTATAAGCTATGTCATTTGGTCATTGAGAACGGAAATAGCAAATAATAGAAAAAAGAAGAATCTCACTTCATCAGAAACCAATCATTTCAACTTTCCATACCATAACTTGGGAATTTTGGCTCTGCTTACCCCATAATTTCATTTTCAATTGCCTTGCTGTGTAATTGGAAGACCTATCAAAATTGTTTCCCCTTAATTCAGAATTTTCTGCTTTATGTTAGCATTCATTCCAAAATGAACAGCATTCAAATGTTGTGTGTATGTGAGTTATTGCATGATGTTGTAAACAGTGCAGTGCGTCAGCTGAATCAAACTGCTGAAAATGCATAGCTCAATAATTTAGTTTATTTTTAGGTCTTATATTGCCCCTCTCTGTCCTGGATGCTGCTAGTCTTCTCTTAGCCTGAAGGTCAGTTTGAAGTCCGTATCGTATAATGGTTCTTTTTATATCAACATCTGAGGCTGCCCTTGGGGGATATTGTTACTTATTTCCTAATCTTTTGGGGCTGACAGAATAGAGTCTGGCCAAATTACGAAAACATGTAGTGAAACTACAAGGTCTCTCACTTCATACGTGACACCCCCTTCAGTGAGAACTCCACTGTCAGAAGAGCTGCGGGTGTTCAGTATGTCTGCAAATCGGATTACAGTCTTCCAATCAACTGTGTAGCCTGTCAAGGCACATATTTGTCATTTGATCAGCCATGTAACTGGTTTGGGTATATATATTTCCTACAGGATTATTTACAAAAAGCTTAGAGATCATGGAGTTTTACCTTCCTGTAAATCAGTTATTGAGACAAATAACAAACAAGAGGTATATATTGGGTCTTTCAACCACATGCTATGTCTCAACAGGCTGTTAAATTTCAAGGGGACCAATAATCTCTGAATATTACTCATCAGTGGCCACAAAACAGTTTTTCTTAGACAACATGATAAAGAAAGGTTTTGTTGCTAGTGTTGATCTATGGGTATTCAGGAATTTTCACTTTTCTTTGAAAATAAGCACAGGTACTGACTATTCTCGTCTTCATGCTGCTCTGAGTCTGTTCACAACAGAGTTCACAGCTTGGGAGCTATACGTGGGAACTGGATATGTAAGAAGGTTTAAATGAAATCTGTATTTAAACAAAAAATAAAATCACTTCTTGTTGCATCTCTACATGCTGTAATTTTAAGGCCAGAAGTCTACTTTACAAATTTGTCAAAAATGTTCAGGGACGGTTGTTAAATTTTTGCCCCATTGCTTTCTTTAATAAAAGTCTACTTCTTATGCCTCTGGGATGACTTGTCTTTTTCTAACGATCAGTGGCAGGACCCCAACTGAAACTGTCAGTGCAAAAGAGTGCAGAAATTGGACTGTCCCTCTGAACAGACTGTAAAAAAAAAGAGTAAAGAAAAAAACTTGAGACTTTTATAGAAGAGAGTCTAGCTTAGCACATCTGGAAATTATAATGTGGAACATTAAAAAAAGAACCTTTAGGAAAGTGGAATGTAAATGTAAATTCAAATTTAGTGACAAATATCTACATCGGGATATGACAATGTCACCATTTCAATAAGAGATACCTGGCAGTTACTATTGGACTATTCCTCTCAGTAAAACTCAATGTTATGTAGAAACAGGCATCCAGAAGAAGTTACGCTGATCCGCATTACACAAGGAGTTTTGTCAGCGAAGACCCAGGTAAAAGGCCGAAAGATTGTGACTTATTCAGGACTATCACATGTACAGCACTTCACTACAAGCTGTATCTTAAAACAATATTCATGATAAGTAGTAGACAATATTTTAAGGGTCTTTGCAGTAGAATTTATAATCTAACTCTTTTTGGAGAGATTAATTTATTTGTATTACTTAAAAGGCAAGATGCTGAAGATTTTATTTATTTGTTTGTTTTTTTTTTATTAAGTTTCGTAGCAAAATCTTGTTTTCTCCACCTGCATTTTGAAGTTCATATTTTTCCCTCAAAGTATCAACCACTGTCCCACAAGATTTTATGTTCCTTCTGAAATTATTTTCTAAAATGTATTCTCCTGTTAGATTCTACTTTATTCCGCTAGAATCTTATTGCTAAAGCATCTCGTCTTGAAATGATTTCTGAATGTGTATTACTTCCTCTAAACACAATAGCCATTACTTTTTTGTTCTTCTTCCACCTTGTAAAGGCAGACTTGC
Organism: Columba livia; assembly: GCF_036013475.1. Lineage (NCBI taxonomy): Eukaryota > Metazoa > Chordata > Aves > Columbiformes > Columbidae > Columba > Columba livia. The sequence continues at coordinate 18,456,403 of NC_088608.1, forward strand.
CATCCCCTCCTTTTTCGCTGTCTTCACTACCCGAATTACTTATCCAGCTTGTGGATACGGTAGGAGTCATACAACTGTTATTTCTGGGAAGAAGAACTCGTTCTTGTATCCTATGATGCCGATACTCAGTTTGATATTATTAATGCATGAGAGAGGATCCAGAATGCAGTAATTCGACTGCGAGGCTCACTGATACCTTACTGTGGCACATATCAGAGTCCATGTCTCTATATTCTGAGCTGCACAGTGAGAGGAGCCACAGTAGTGAAAAAGTCAGGTCATAGCAGCATCAAACTTCTCAGCAAAATTGAGGAAAAGAAAGGGAGACACAATGAAGACTACAAAGAGAGAAATGGATACATGTTTGAGTGGTGCAATATGTGACTGGAACTGGCCTTCCATGTCAACAAGTCCCGCAATCCCAGAAAAGCACATCATGTTATCTATCTCTCTAACGTACTTCTCAGGCTCTGTTAAAGATATTTGGAATTCCTGCCCTAACTTATTAGAACACTATTTGAGAATGTCACTACTCTGATTACGGGTGATCTTTTAACTTACCATGGCAATTTTATACTCATTTGCTCATTTACTGATATTGTCCCATATATTAAATAGGTCATATTGCCCTCTGTACATTTTTGATGCTGTTTCCACAGATTCACGTATCCGACAACTGCGCCAGCATGAGGGTATCCTAATTATCTTATCTGACATTTCTGCCATACTGTATTCTCAACACTGTGCTCAAACCCCCAAAAACCACTTTTCCACTATTCTGCAGGTAGAAAATAGATCTATGGGCCTAGGACAAATTTCACAAAGAGATTTAGGTTTTAAAGACACAGGCAGATATGCAGTGGAAACTTAGAAGTGCAGACTCTTATAAAACATATTTAAATCACTGGGTATTAGAAGAATAAACACAACTAAAACTAGCCACTTTCATCTTCTAAATGTCTATTTCTAATCTAATTCAAGAATAACTAGCTAACTAGTTCTTTGATTATCAAATTCAGTAGACTTACATTTATTTACAGCTCCCAGGATTTTTTCTCTGTACCTAATCCTAGAGTTTAGGCTGGAGCACCAACTAAAAACATCAATAACTGACTACAGTGAGAGAGAAAGGAACAGTTGTGGGGAATTATTTTCAATTATGATGAACGGTATATTATCAGAGTTTGCTACACAAATTGTAGCCTGCACATTGGTTGAGATACTTCTAGAAGAGGACATAAACCAATGTCAAATTAAATTGGCAGTCTTTTGTGAATGGTAAAGTTTTTATACAGCATTTCAAATTTATTTCTGAATTCAGTTAGTGTCAATATTCCTGGAAGGTTCAGCCAATCCAAGCCATTTCTATTGGACTTTTTCATAATATCTAAGTTGTTTGGAGAATACACATAGATTTTTAAAATTTTTTACCCCCATAACAGTGTCATTAGTATGGAGAAACTTGGCACTCTCAACCTAATTAGCCAGTCAGAATTTTGAAAAAAAAAAAAAAAGAAAAAAAATCAAGTTTGACTGATGCTTACATAACATAATTAGTCGTCTTAATGTAACCTGACTTTTGGTCATATTATCTGTGAAAATATTTCTATGTATAACTACTATGACTAATTTAAAACATATCAAAATGGATCCAGAAGAGATTAAATCTTTCACAACTGATGAAGGAAGAAAGTACAATGGTTGCAGATTCAAGTTAGCTATCAAAGACAAAATATATGAAAGACAAAAATCCAATTACTTCTTAGGCACTAACTGATCTCAAGATAGAACTCATAGAACTTTTATCTCTGTTTCTCTAGGAGGGTGTACAATACATTCCTTTTTTATATCCATCAAGAGGAATAGGAGCACGGAAAATATCCGGCATAGTGTCAAGGTAGAGAAGACACAGCCTGATCTGTGGAAGACAGGTCAGCAGTAAGTCAAAAACTACTCTTGAGAGGATCTTCCTTATGGAATCTCTATCTGTGTTCTAATACAAAGCACCTCTGACCTCTTTCATTCTCTCAGTGGATGGGCAGTTAAGGGCTGAACCTTTGCTTACTAAGACTATAAAAGTTATTTGGCATACTCTCATAATACATTTTTTTTTTCAGTATGTTATACATTGATAGCTTGTCCTCACCAATCTCCATATGACATTACAATAAAAATGTAAAATTGATACTGAATTTAGCTGAAAACTTCTGTTGCCTTTGGAGGACAATGTATTTGTCTTAGAGTGAAAAAATATGCTATCTTGAATTGTTTTCAGCTGTTTCAATCATATGTCTCATTCCCAAGTACGAAAGAATATATCATACATTCACTCCAAAGGTATCTGCTTTTCATTTTGACAGTGTTTTTGATGTACACATGTGGAAAAGCTAACCACAGTAAAGAAAATTATGAAAAACTGGAAGCACTGGAACAAAAATTACAAGATGTAACTAGACCTATATCAGTGGCACAATCACCTACCATTTGTTATGTTGTACCTTGAACTAATCAGTAATTCATAAAGCTGAGAAAAAGAAAAAAGAATGAAACTAACATTTCTGACTGACAGGAATCACTGAAATTAGATGAGTTATTTGGGGCACTTGGTGCATACTTCAGTTTTTTTTTTTTCCCATGGAAAAAAGGAGACCTGAAAAGTTTTTTTGTTATCAGCATCATCTAATGTTGTGAACTACCTCATGTTCAAGTGAATTAGAGGTAAAATAAGTAACGGCTCAAGCCTTTGAAATTGTTTTGGATCCAAATCATTCATGAGAAGAGTAACAATCTATTGAATACACTAATAATTAGTTCCACAAAACTGAAAAGAAACTAAAATAATGGGTATTTCCTTACCTGGGTAACCTTCTCTGTTACATTGTGCGTTCGGTCTTTCACCTTAGGTGCAATAATTGCTTTGTCTGAAGAAGGAGGAGATGAAGATTTTTTTTCACTTTTGATATCCGAAAAGTTCAGTGTAAGTTGAGGAATTTTGTTGATTGTACTGTATTTGTTGAGATTTGAATCCGATGTAGATCCCAGAAGACTTGACTTGATATGGTTAAAAGGCCCTGAAAAATCAAAACACATATTTAGTACTTGACAAATGCAGAGAAATAAGTTATCATTAATGTTTAAGTGGGATATATTTAAAATGTAGTTAAAAACTGTTTTTCAGTATACCAGTTGTTAGTATTAAAATTATCTACCTTTAAAATATAACTTTATTGCTAATGAGAATTAAATATAGTATTTGATCTAAATATGAAATTTCCTTTACCTAGAGCCCCCAGTATTTTTTATAGAGTCAATGGATTGCAAAGTACATAATACATCCATCCTTACTTGTTTTCATGATATTGGGTATGCTGGTATGCTCCATCGTAATTCTGGCTGAATATAAAGACTATATTCTCATTTGTTTATAAAAGAAGAAATAGGGCACACAGTGCCCCAATGTGTCTGGACTGAGCAAAGGCTTTCTTACCACATTCCTACTGTTGCTCATGCTCACATGACAGTTAGATCTAAAATGCCTTTTGGTAAAGTGGGAAATTGAGTAGACCCCTGCTCTGCCCCATCAAGTAACACCATACTTGACCAACAGAAATATTAACCTAAAATTGTCCTAAAAACCTTCTGAAGTATCACAAACTCACAAAATTCATTTCTTCAATTGTCATTACTAAAAAAAAATTGAAAGCCATATGCACAATATTAATGGAGGATTTAATATACACTTAAACATGTTATACAGCTTTAGTACATCGTGATTGATAAAAAATATGGAGTTTGAATACTTCATGAGGTACATGTCCATTATAGTTACTCTTTTCAATATTGGACAGATTTCTTTATACAATAACAAAGCAATATAACTGATCAGTATACTTATTTTGCACTGTCATCATAAAGTTGGTCCAGACACCAAAAATATTCATAGTAAGGAAAATTTGCTTGTGAGATTATTACTGGAAAAAAAGAACTATAAAGATGTTTAGACAGCAAGCGCTAGATCCAGTTATTCATTTAAGAAAAAAAACACATCTTGCAGTCAGTAACAATGTATCTGAAGTGTGGAATTGAAGGTCATTTTTCGGATCCAGGTGAGAACCTTACTGAATCCTAATTCTATTACGGGCAACAATGTGATGCTTTTTTTTTTTCCTCTTCCTGAGAGGGAAACAAGAAGGGATGTGATGATTCAGGAACAGCCACTGGGACAGAATTAGGCCTATGGGGTAAATTGCAGAGTCAACAGCAGAACAGCTGCATTGTATTTGCAATGTGTGAAGGAGTGAAAGTCAAAAGCAACCAGCAGCCTGAAAATATTTGTGGGGAAATGCTTCAGGCAGTCCTCAATTTTTTCTTAATTTTTAAAAAATTCTTTAAGGAAAGGCAGATCTTCCCTCACACCTGAATTAGAATGCTTGGTGAAGATCCAAACTTTTAATTTGCTTTCTTAGCTTAAAAGGATTTATATACATGCTTTCTACCTCCTAAATTCTTGCTAATTATACGTTAATCTGGGCCAGAGACAGAAATCCTCTACTATTCCATTTTAAATTGTGCCACTGTACAAAAAGGAATTCAAGATGACAAGGGAGGTCATGGTGCTCCAGACTAACAGTTCAGGTGCTCCCCTGAGAGAGATCAGTCTGGTGGTTCTGCTTGCAAGACTTTCTGCATTTTGTTCAATGACCATTTAATATAAGAGAAACAAAAACTTGTGGGTGAGTGCTCTAACCACTAAACTACAAAACTACAAATTCACTCTTTTTTTTTTTTTTTTTTTTTTGTCCTTGAAACAACGTACCTAGTATAGTCTTTGTGGAACAGCTTTACTGGAAAAAGGAAGAAGCCACTGCTTTTCTCCCACAAGGACTGTTAAAAAGCCGGGTACTAAGGACACTACCAAGGAACTGAAATATAGTGCTTGAAACACCATTTGGCCCAGGTAGGACTTGAATCTATCTTTCACATGATCTACATGAGTCTATTAAAAAGTGGTCTTCAAAATACATCAGGGCTCGCAATCTCCTCAGAAATCAGCAGTGTCTAATCTGGCTGGTGTGTGCTACCTATGTAGGGTCAGAATGCCATTTTTCAGCTCTTCTTCTCAACATAGTTGTAACAATTAACAGTTTTTGAATATTGAGGAGGCTTAGACATGAGTGGGGTATCAAGTTAGGGCCATTTGTCAGATGAACAAGACTCTTGATACCAAAGGAACTCAAAGGTAAAAGGAAACCTAAGGAAAATCCATTATTAGAAAGTAGATAAGGGTGTGGAGTTTTTAAATTTTATTTTATTTTATTTTATTTTTAAATGGTAATCTTATAGGTGCTTAAATTACATTGAAGTTTTGCTTTCTGGGATTTAAATCTTTTATTGCTTTTATCCCAAAAGGAATTACACTCTCCTTTGCTATCTAAGACTCACACCCTCATGTGTAACATTAGACTTAAGTTAATTGCAAGTGGGGATAAAACCTTGCTTTTTAAATCCACCTTCTCTTGCTTTAGAAAGTGGTGAAAGGTAGGTATGTACCTTACTGATAATGGTATTTAATCAAAAAACATTACTAGCTTAAGTATAGCCCAGGCTAGCAGCAACTGAGCTGATACTTGACAGGTAGTGGACATTTGCTGTACTCTCATAGCAGGAAGAAGAAAAAGAGGGCCACAGCAAATCACAATCACAATTGACACTAATTGGCACCCTGATTGACAGTTTCAGCAGAGTGGCCAAGAATTGAATAAGCAAGGAGAATGACGTGCTTCTGCCTACCCTACAAATGAGATTCTTTAAGGTTAAGTTTGAGGTCCCCATTTTTATGGTAGGAATCCATTGTCCCTGCTTACACAATGCACTGAGAAATTATTACACTCTCCTGAGCTATCAATCCATCCTCTTTCACCAGCAGTAAATACATTTATAAAAGTTGTTTTACAGTACAGAGACTTTTTTTTTTCTCCAAGATTTTGCCAACATACAAATAAAGCAAATGCAATGATTTAGTAGTCCACTAATTGCTTTACAGAATGTAGCTCATGCACTGCATGCAGTTTAGAGAGCAGACTTTACCAGGTACACACACTTTTTGCATCATGCATGAAGTCACAAACCATTTTTAAGACATAGCTACAAATATTGCAATTAAACTGAACACTTTAGTAATTGTTTTGTAGAAATGCAGGAAGTCACTTAAGAATTATGTTCAAAATGCTTCTAAAAGATGTAACTCAGTGCTGGTGAATAGAAACAGTTTTGTAACTGCACTAGATATTTTTTAAACATGAAATTGGCAATGAAGTTCATGCATGCACATTTTAATACTACAGGAAGTTTAAAACCATACCCCCTGCCATCCAGGAACGTGAAACTAGTTTTAAGGAGACAAAAGAGGAATAAGTGAAGGTACTTCCACAAGGCTCCTGATTACCAAATATTTTATTTTTGAGATAGTTAACTAAAAACTAAGCACCTTATAACAATAGATTGTTTGTTACTGACCCCGCCTGATTATACATCCCTTCACAGGCAAAACTTCTGTTAGCTTCAGTGGAAGTTTTACCTGCTTAAGGACAACAGTACTGAGTTCAATAACTATGATATGTTCTATCTCCCTCCTTTTCTTCTTTGAAGTAAAAGATAGTTAAGTCAAATGACTGTTTAAACGTGCTTTCACTTTTTCCAGGGATGGGTAGTTAGTGCTTTGAGACAATAGTTAAGGGAGTAACTACATGTTTAACAAATATAATTTAAGTAATGCACCTGGACCAGAGAGGTCAGCATGAGAATGTTGCATTTGAACATTTCATACAGCAGGCAAAGTGACATGCCAAAAAGTGTGGCTGTTTGAAACACTGGAAGGTACAGTCTAGATGCATACTTTACCTGTGACATTGCGACCATTGTCTGGTTTTCAGCATAATAAAAGTGAAGAAAAAGAGAGAAAAAAGACAACTAAAATCTACATCAGGAAAAGCAGAAAATATTGCTTCAAAATATGGATGTGGTTTAAAGTGAAACATTTTTGCACTTCCTTGACTATATTATGTAGACTTTTAATCAAGACGAAGTCACTTTGACAATTGAGAGAGAATCTGTAGAACAGTTTGGAGTAGATCAGCAGGTAGTAGAACTTGGCTTAACAGTAACATGACAAAATTATTTCTCCACAAGTCCAGCCGGGGTTGGACATCAAAACTACTAACCCACAAAGTGGTAATTAGTCACATGTGATTAAGTGAGGCTGAGACACCCGCAGCTGCTGGGGCTGGCCAGCTGGCTGTATGGGGCGTGGGGCTGTGCGACTGCCCTGCACAGACGCCCTGTGCCCGCCCAGGGCTCACATGAGAAGTTTTTACCATGGCAGCAAGTGGAGCAACACCTTTCTGAGTAAACACTGGAGAAACACTGAGGAGAAAGACATACCTTAAACCTTTCTTCAGCTCTTAGGTGCCTTTCCACAAGGTAACAGTGGCAAAACTGTCTGTTCTCACAGGCCCACCTAGCCCTTGATCCTCTCACGAGATCAAACATCTTTAGTCAAACCTCTTTAGGGAGAATATTATTATTGTTATTATTATCTATTATTCTTTCAAAGAAGCCCACAGGTGGATTACTACACACCAACCCTATTCATGCACATATGACAGGCCCCTTTGTGTCGTGCCCCCCTGCCTGGCTGCAGCACCTCAGGGTGGGTGGGTGCAGGTCTGAGGGCAGGCAGGGAGCGAGGGGCCAAGCGCAGGCTGCACAGCCCCTGTGCGCTGCTGCCATCAGCTTACCCGCTTTCACTGGGGCATTGGGCTCAAGCCGATATTCACCTGCACTTGTCCCCTGCTGACATGCCACCTGTGAGGCCTGAGGTGGCTGTGCCCCCACCTGCCCCGTGGCAGCCCTGTCCCTACAGTGTGCCTGCTCAGCCCCATGTTGGAAAAAGGCCACGGCTTTCTCCTGTGAGGGGAATTGGAGGTGACGTTGAGCCTTGCCTGTGGCATCGTGGCACACCTGCTGCCTCTCTGTCTTTTCCTCAGCTTCCTGATGACTGGAGAGCATGGGACACTGAGCTCAGCCCTCTGTACCACAGGTGTGAGAGTGTTTAGTCCCTCTCACCCTGATGCCTCTTTGTGCCAGCAGCAGCCATGCAGACTTTGTAGGCTGGGTTAGGCTCAAAAGCCTGCTGTTTCTTCAAAAGACTGCAGGGATGTTACTGTTAAAGTCAGTTTTTGAAGACAATAAGATTCCTGAAAAGTTCCTGCGGACCTGTATCCACCTGCAGAATCCAGATTGTTGACATTTCAGGTGACAAAGGCTTGGCTGGAGTTTGGGTGGTGGAAGACACAGTTCCTGCCCTACTGCTTTTGCAGCCAGGCAAATTTAGAATTGAATTCAATTGAAGACACTCAATTTAAAATCCTAAATTGTCATTTTTATTGTAATACCTTTCAGCATATAATGGCCACAGCTATGATAATTTTAAAGTGATAGGCAACTAGGCTACATAAATTAATTTCACACATGAAATAATTTAAATTCTCAATTCCATTATCTTCCAAAAATAAATTTGACCGCAGGTGAATAACTGTAGTTACTATTGAGCTAAATGCTGTTACCTTCTGTCAGAATTCTGTTACACTGATTCAATAATATTATTTGAACTGGAAGATGTAGAAAATAAAAATCAGAATCCTGAACTGTGTTTTCAGACAGAGTAGTAGTCTTCAGGGGATTCAGGACAATTCAGAATTACTAGGATCAATAAACAAAATAAAAATTGAATGGGAAATATATTAAACATTATGCTCCCTTGGGTTATACATTTTGCAACATTGAAGGCCCCATAATTTAACCCGTTGGGACTACACAGGGTATTTCAAAAAGATGGATCCAATTTGAAATCACTATATCTTTGAAATTTGGTACAGCTTTTTGATACACCCTGTATTTTACTTCTATGTATTGTACTCTACATTTACTTAGAGCTTTACTTTCTCCAGTACAGTATCTACAGCTTCTGGTCATAATCTGAGAGTCCAGAGAAGATGATTTAGGCTGAATTCTGGTTGCCTAACTTGCATGGATAGTTTTATAGCAACAATACGGTTTTATGGCTCACTGTTCAGTGAGGCAAGCTGGACTTGCTGCCTAAATTTAAACATTGTTTCAACATAAGGTGACAAATTCTAATAGGCTTGGAAACAGATGGCATCAAGGATGGTTACTAATTCTAATGCAATTCTGAGACCCATCCTCTATTCTGTTGTACTTTTTTAGAATGTGTATGTTATGACCTAAACATAGGGCCAGATTCTTTTCTATTTTGTAGCTTATGCAGAGTGAAATCAGTGTGGCAGTGTTTTACCTGTTTATGCTGTAAATTATCACATCACATGAGAGGACATAGGAATTCAAATGGATTATTGACTCCACATAGTAATTTTTTTCCTTAGTATTTAACATTAGAAAAATATTATTCTGTGCAATGGAGCTAGAAATTTTTGCTCCTCCATGCAGCAAGTATTAAATCATGGTAATTTCTACATGAGCTTTGTATCATATTAACCGAAGAAATTAAATATTCAAACTTATTTTTACACATTGTCATCATATAACTATATGAAGAACGATCAGTTGGGAAGTGCTTTAATGAGAATAAGTTCTGTACATAGAAATTGACAATGTAGATGTCTTTAAATGTGTCTTATTTTAAAGTTTAGATAAAATATCATGGGAAACTGAAATCAAGATAAAGCTTATGCAGTGGTCCAAAAGATATGCCAAGGTTTGGCCTTGGAGATTTTTGCCTCCACATCCTGATCTTGAAATCTTGGCTTGAATGTGAACATGAAATATAGTAAAATAGCATCATTTAGGATGGGTTTAATTTCATTTTCAGGTTCATTTGAACTGAAAAAGAATCAGAGTCCAATAGAAACAGAAGTGAGAAACAGGTATTCATCCATCATATTAAGAGTAACCGGAAGGAATAGTTAGTTCTGCGATTCGAGGAGTTAATCTATGTGGCAAAGGAACATTCAGACTTATGTTTTAGGAGACGTACAGAAGCAAAGAGCCCTTGATGTGGACCTTCCAAAAGCCAGGAGATCTTAAAGGAATTTTACACTTGTGGTCAATGAATGGGAGAAAACCAGACACTCACTGAATATGAGAATTCATTTTCTTGCTAATTTATGAATCTATACACCATCTTCCATGACACATATTTTTGAATTCTTAAAATACTCCACATACATTCCGTGTCATCTGGCTTGAAAGTATGGAATTCAAGTCATCAGACCACAGTTGCTGCAAAAGCTTTGTTTATGTGGCACTTTCCCGCACAGGTCAGTTTCAAAGGTGCATCTCCATTCATAGGGCTTTCAAACCCCTGTTTGCTAAGCTGTTTCCCAAATTTCTCAAACTGCCTGTCTCCAACAAGAAATCATGGACCACACTCCATGACTTTGCATAATGAAGAAAGGCAGTTGAAAAAAAGGGCAGAAAAAAAAAATCTTTGTAAATTTTGCTGGTTGCATGAATATACTAACACAAAAAGAAGATCACACTTAGAGGAATTTTACACTATGCCTTTCAACATTCCACTGAGTACTTCAGTAAAGATTACACAAAGCATTTCAATGGAGTTGCTGAGGATATTTTCTCCAGTGTGAGAGAAAAAGCATGTCTCACTGTTGAATCAGTGAATATACAATTTACACATTACAGATTAAAAAAAATGAACTCATCAATCTCTGAAGCAGGGTTTCCTACAGTCAAAGACTATCTAATATATGTGAGTATGGGCAGAACTATGCATGCAATTTTAACTTGATCACCTGATTTTTTTTCCCCTCCCAAACATCAATATTAGTTTTAGGAATGTTGGACGTGATTGATTTTGCTATATCCCTATAAAGAAGGCAGATGTTACCCTAAGAGCAACCTGATGATTTCATTGGTCTGCTTAGACAGGAAAAGATGTATTTAGTGTAAATAATCCTGGCATATTTGGGCCCTTAATATTGTTAGTGTGCTTTTGTGTGTATACAGCTGATTATGTTTAGTTTGGTTTACACAATGATGATAATTACTATGAAAAATTGTAATAATTCCTTTCTTAGTAAATCACAGAATACTCATTGACTATCTAGCGTACCTTCACTTGCGTGACGGTCCCTAAAAATGTTCTTGGGATGGACGTTAAAGCCTTCTATGTCATGTACTGAAGATGCTCTCCGTATACTACAAATGCTTTCTCTTGATCTGGAATGGGTTAGTGGATTGCTTGTCTGTATCATGTCAGGGTAAAGTCTGTCCCATTGCTGTTTAGGTGACGAATGGTCAAGAGGTCCTGATATATTAACCAAAGGCGAGCATTTACTAGGTTGAATCAGTGCTTTTGTGTCATCCACTTCTGATGGACTACAACTTTCTTTCGTAGGTGATTTAAAGTGCTTCATAGCCACTGAGTCATCGCTGTGCTTAGATGAGTCGACTATCACTGCATCAGGATCTTCCTGTGGTAAGGACTGCTTTCTGTATGTTAGAAGTCTCAATCCAGGTAACCGGAACCCAAAAACTCTACCTGCATATAAATACATATAAAGAAGAAAATCTTACATATTAGTTTATTGTAATAAAAATAGGTTTTTTTCACACACACTGCATAATAATAGCTTTAAATAATTTACCTGTTCCTAATAAATTACAATACTTAGCAATGTAATGTGTAAATACGGAACTATTGTATAGATGCAAGTTTTTTACAGTCATGGTGTTAAAAGACTTCGTGCTTCAGTCAGACCTAAGTTATCAAACTCAGAATAAGGACAACAGCATTGATTTTACCATCTATTTTAAAAGAGATAAGATTATGCACTCTGATGGTCCTTTCTGAATTAAAAAAATCTATGCATCCATAAAAGACTGCTAGAACACATTGAACTACTTCACTTTGTAGCTGTTATCCTGAACTAGGTATTTGTGGATTCTATTACAATTTGAACTCCATGTGCTTAATAGTGTACTGCTGATTTATTGATCTATTTGCTACAAATTAACAGGAAGATACCTGTGCTAATCTTTCAGGAAAGAAAAATAAGTTGTGTATAAGTTTTGCCACAATCCTTTCCGATACTTACATATTAAAATTCAATGAAACACTTATGTTGAATGAGTTTAAAATGAAAAGTAAAGGAACATGCAAGTAGAAAAAGCAGTGACACGGCTCACAAGCCTCAGTTGTACCCACCCAATGCAATTATCTTTTGTACATTCGTATGGGTATGGGCTTAGCTGGGCTTGATATATTGAAAGGCAGGGTGGGATATTCTGAGTGTGTGAAAACTAACAACTTTGTGTGATGGTAAGAAATCTTAGTAGCTGAGAGGAAGTATAAAATATAGTGCAAATAAAGAAAATATAAAGAAAGGACTGTAAAATCTACAAACTGTCCCTCTAAAACCACAAACCTAAATAGCAAAGATTTTGAAGTATTGTGTAATGCAACTCACAGGCGAAGGCACAGGGACTTCTGATGTACAGAAACCATAGTTAACAGTTTAGAAAAAGAAATGCTAAAAAAAAAATAACAAAATTAAATAACTGAAATAATTGAAATTATTAGATGCTATTGAATAAATGGTCTGACTTATCTAGTAGTTTCTTGTCAGTCATCACTTTGCTACATAAATATTTTCCACAGTGAATCAATAGCAAAATTACTTCTGAGGACATTTCAAAATGTCTTGTTATTCCCTCTTACTGCGATAAGAAAATCTATTTTGTGATAAGATTTTTTTAAAGTCAGTTTTAATTGCCAGCACTTGTAGCTAGCTAATATTCATTAATATTTAGCACTGAAATTTATCATCCCATTTTGAAATGTTTTGAAGTAGTCTTTCATTGATGTCTACGGCCAACAGTAACTGCAGAGCAATTGATGGCACAGCTTAATCATGTAATGTTTTGAAGTGAATGTCCTATATATTTAGTATTTATTTTATTTTGAATTCTAAATGAATGAACGTGCCCTGCTCTTCTGAAAGTAAAAGCTCTGTAAGAGCTGAAGTTACACTAGGAGATGATACCACAGGTCCATCTAGCACACTGTTGGACCTCTGATATTTTCCAATAGTAGATACATGAAGAAGGAGCCTAAGAACCACTACGGTGAGGTATTTGTCCCAGTAAATTTACTCAGTTTCTGCCTATCTGCAGTTCAGAAACTTTCTGAGCCAGAGACTATGTACAAACCACAAACTGAACTTTGGGTGTAACTTTCTTCCATGAATTTGACCAGGGGCTTTTGAAATACAGTTGTACTTTGATCTGCAAAGTATCCTTTATGGAACAGTACCATAATTTTAGCATGCCTTTGTGAAGAAGTACTTCCCCTTGCTTGCTACAAACCAATTGCCTCGGAAAGGGTGATAGTTCTTATGATATGAAAAATAGCTAATAATTGTTCCCTTTTTATAATCTCAATAATGTTTACAGCTTTCATACATTTGTCACATTCCTCATTGTATACCTCTTTTCCAAGCTGAAGAATACTTGTGTAACTGTATTGTGTACCTCTGATCATCCTTCTCACTCTTGTCAATTTCTTTTCATTTCTAATATATTCATTTTTGGCAGTGGCCCGAGCTACTCCCAGACTCAGGGATCAGTGCAATGACATAACAGGTTCTTATTTTGATCTTAGTCCCTTTCCTTATAATTCCTAATATTTACAGCTATCTACCCTTTTAGAGTTATCTACCCAGCCTGTGTCAATTTAAAATTTTTTCCATAACAGCTGAGAGATTTTGTTCTTTGATTGGTAACAGATAAAAAAATTTGTTTGCTGTTTTATCACTTGGCCGCTCAATATTAAAGGTTATGTCTGTAAATCTCATATCATATTCTGAATAATTTTGTGACATCCACAAATAACGTCACGTCACTGTTCACACCTATTTTTATTTAAGTAATTGAAAATGTATTAAAAAACCTGTGAGACTCTACTGATAACATCTCCATCTCAGTATTTAGAAATCTGGCCTTTTATTTCCACCCTTTTCCCATATATTTAAACTATAAATTCACAGAATTTTTTTTCCTTTTTTTTTGGACAGTTTCTGAAAAAGCTTGTTGAATTCCAGATATTTAGCATTGAATCTGTTACTCTAATGCGTATACAGACATGATAGTACAGTAGACAGAAATCTCTATTACATAAAACCAGAGACGCATATTTTAAACAGCAGGTAGAGGTGCCAATTTTCAGACTGCACAGCGATATTCAGCAGAGTGCAGCTTGGGAACATGTGTAGTTCTTCTAACTTACTAAATATACTTGAATAAATTGCTTACATTTGAAATCAGTGAAGTACATAAATAATTTTATTATTTTTAAATGCATGTAGAATGAAGTTGTAAAGCAGTTTATAAATCAATTTTTAAGCCTATTGCATTAAAAATGAAACAAATACTATTATTTATTTCCATCAATTACACTGAACTTCTTAAAAATACCGACCGTAGTGTATTCTGGAATTAGACACTGTTAAAGGCTTTTTGCTGGCACTCTATTTTAGTCACATTCATGGTGGTGCAGATGGTCTTTTCTGCTTCACCAAGTTAATACGACCATGTTATACTGCATTACTGATTTAGCTGTCTAATGGCAGTTCAGCTGGAAAGAATACTCAGTGAGAATTTTGCTTCTTGCTAAGACTCTTGGGCATGAAATAGAAAAATCAATTGAGTAGCTTTTTGCTATTCTTCTGTAAACTGTAATAAAAAGTCTCAAAGTTAAAGTCTGTATTTCCTGCTTTTTAATTTGAATATTCTTTAGAGGAGGAGCATTGGTATTCTTCTTCAATGAATAGATAATGAGCTCTGTGATGTGTTGGACATTCAGCTCTCTCCTGCAGCACTGCAGCTAAAGCTATCAGGAGGCCCATTCAGAATTTGTCTAGTTTACATTACACTTCCTTGCTCAGCTCAGTAGTAATACAGTTTGTCATGAAGCAAAATTCACGGCCCCAGGCCTGCTGCTGTGGTATAGACTAGAAGGGTCAGTGGAAGCTTTCCTGGCATGCTATTTACGGGGTAAAGTCTTTTGTTTGAAAGTGGACAACCCCTTCTTTGTGTAGGTATGATGTCAGAGCAAATTTTTCTTGGCTTACAATACAAAAACATTTTTGAGATGCAACTAGCTATTTACTAGAAACATAGAGACAATGTTACATTAAAATACTTATGTTTTATTGGAGATGAAGACTAGGTTGCCAAGTTCTTACTAATGCTGAGTCAGAGATTTTGTTTAAGTGGGGCTTGCTAAGAGCAATTGAGGAAAGCAGTCAAGTCTGAGTCACAATTCCAGGCTTACATTCCACCTCCTCCTTTCCAACCTTGCTTCACTGAATAAGTAATGTGCAAATGATTTAATCTGTTAGTTGCTTTTGTTCTCTGTGCTATCTCAGCCAACCCTTAGAGTTTCTAAATAGCAGAACTCGGTCGAAAAATACACTACGGACAAGAAAGGACACTTCTAAACTATTTGCAGGTGTTATCTCCAAAGTCCCAAATTTGAATTGACTTTTCTTGCCTTCTGAAAGCTTTTTAAAAATTCTGTTTCGTATTTTTGGAGGTCAAAGGAGAAGATATTTAGAATTCACAGAAATAAAATATTTTTGTTGATAGTTTTGTGAAAAAAAAGTGTAGGAAAAATCCTTACCTTGATAAGAAAAAATAATAGCCTTGCTTTTCCCTAAACATTGAAATGGGAAATGTTAACATTAATGGAAAATTGCAATTCTTAAACACTAAATACTGTCATATAGAATTTTGTGGAATTTTATGGCAGGGAAAAAAATATTAAAGGTCGAAAAAGACCTTATCAACAGTCATAATCATAGTTGCAGATTACCTACTCGTCAATACAAATTTCATTTTGAAAATGGGGTATTCCAGCAAGAACATAACTGAATAAGGATTTCTTTAGTAACCCAATATGCTGACATGGCAAGTAATTTCCCTTTCTGTTTTGTGCAAGCACTCTGTAACAAGGAATGGAAGTGATACTAAATATTGCCTTGTTGCAGAGAATGTACTCCTCAAATGTCTAGTGATGAAAATGTACACTTACATACTAGATAGTGGTAAAGTCAGAGAAACACTTCCACTACAATTCCTTTTGTGTTTTTAAGCTTACTGGTAGTTGCTATGTGCTATCCCAAAGTCTGTTTAGCCCAAGTCAATGCACATGTCATTCCTCGTTTCCTGACCTGAGCACTGCAGAAGGGTGTCCCTAGGAGACAGCAACTGTAAGTCATGATGTCTCCTCAAAGAATTGCTCAGCCAGTTGTTGTAGCATCTCTAGCAGCATTGCTGCTTTCATGCTGATGCAGAGAGGTAGTTATCCGAAACCGGTACACGAAGGGTCTTTCAGACAAGTCAACCAAAGGGAAAAACAATCGTAGCTGCTCTCAGGCTCCCTATCTGGCAACTAGATTTAGTCTTCTCTAGATTTAGACTTTCCAAACTCAAATCAAAGGAGCTCAAATGCATGAAAACTTTGCACAAAATAAATTAAGTGCGGTGTAGAAACTGTCAGAATTGCTTCATGGTATGATGTATCACCTGTCCTAGACTGAGAGCTAAACCAAACTCTGAGCTGCCTGTGTTCTGGTACAACCTGTTAGTTGTGGTAGAGTGATGAAGAAAACAAAGTCTTGGATAGTATTATTGAAGTGGATAATTATCTGGCTATAATATGAAACACAAGTTACTTTTTCAGCGTATAAAATTAAAGAATACAAAATACATATCCAGAAAGATCAACCTATTCTAAACAGAGAGACTTTTCTTTGACAAGGGCAAATAAAGTAGATAGATTATGACAGACTATCCTCCAGAGCATGGGTTAATTCAACAATACTTTTGTTCTGAAACTTCCCCAAACAATGAGCAATGTTACTTTCACAAAAAGGAGCACAAGTCAGCTCTTTGCTGAAAGATATTCTAATTGAATGCCTACTTTCAAGGAATTTTCAGGATCCACGTTACCAGAAATACAGATATGGGCAGTTGCTGAATTGCTGCTCAAAGACTAGGAAATACCATCTAGCAACTCGTGCAACAGACTGAAGGAAACAATTACTTTTGAGGAATGGAATCCCTGAACTTTGGCAGCCTAAAATAGCAGCAGATACTCAAATGTACTCTATGTAAACACCGAGGCACACGACGTTGCCTTCTTTTCTGTCCAGACTCAGCAGGCCTCAGACAGAGAATTAAAGCAAGAGCCAATTATGGTTTTTTTTGTAGTTCTTTTCCCACACATGTAGAGGAGCATACATAAGTGGATCATTTTCTTGCTCTACTCATTAAATAATCTTCATTTCTTTTCAGGCAGGAAAAGGAATCTGATTATTAACTTTAGAATCTTAAACTTATAATTCCCAGATACTGCACAGACACTTTTTTTTTTTTTTTCTAATCCCCTGGTCCACTTTAATTTTGGCACTTTGATTCTTCTTTTAATTTTCTCTAAAATTTAAGGTTGCGCTTTAGTTCTGTAAATATTAGTACCAGCGATCTTCTTTATGTTCCTTTGTAAGTGAGAAAGTTGTTTCATCTCTGTGCTGGTGATGGCACATTTTTATCTTCAGGCTATACTTCTCCTAAAACCTAGTATTGAGAATGTCTAAGAGAATAATAGGGTTCCAGATCTCCCTGTCTACAAATAGGTTTCTGGAGTAGCCTGGAAAAACATGAAAGGAAGGGAATGAAGTCTCTAGCAACATGTAGGGCTGTGCTGTGTGTGGCTGACCAGTGAATTTAGTCTGAAAAACATCATCATTGTCTCCCTTAAAAGATGGAATGGTTATATCCTTGAATGTTAATGTGAACCTAATTTACCCGTTTAGTTTTCTTCCCATTTGTTGATAGAGATGTCAGTTTACTAGATCTTATGCACTATGTTAAGATTATAGGAGTTACAGTGTCTTTGTGAAACAAACATAAGGAAAAATAATTTTTGGTCCTCTAAGAAAGAGATTTCACTTTTTGCATTTTTATTTCTTAGGAATAATTAGAAGTGGAAAGAAGAAAAAAGTAAATATCTGCAATGAAACAAAATAGCAAGCATCACAAAAAATATATGCAAAGAAGTCATCAACTAGCATAGTATTTTGCTGTCATGCAGAGAATATGGTGGGGTTTTTGGTAGATGGAAAAAAGAATTCATTCCATCTATTAAATCTAATCCTCAAGAAACTCAAATCAAAGGAGCTCAACCCTTCATCATCTTGGTTGCCAGACTTCATAGAAAAAAAGAATATTGCTTTTGTCTGAGACAGGAAGCCTGAGGAAGTTCTCAATATGTTTTAACGCTGAATTGTTATACTGCTACCAACTTCTGAAGTGTGTTTTGTCTCATGTATTGATTGAAACTTTTTTATGCTCTGCATACAAGAGCTTTCAGTGATAATAAGCTGAAAAGTATCACTACATTTGGATTTTATATGTCATATAATTATACTAAATTTAATAGTTTAGCTGTTATATGTATAGTATTGCAGAAATAAGTATTCAGAGAGTGGGAGCAAGAGCCCTATTTTGACTTGCACTCTTCTAGAATTATATAAAATGTAATGAGATTTTGAAATAATAGAATCAGAACAAAGCAATAAAAGGACTTTAGTAGATAGAGTTTTAGAAGATAGATTTACCTGAAGAAGAGCCACTCGAAAGGTTGTTACCATCTGAAATACAATTAAACTAGATTTACAAAAAGCTTTAGCTTCAAAAGAAATAGATTCAAAAAATAAACAGACTATTAAGAAAAGAAGGTAGAATATCAAATTTCCACCCATTTTAGAAGCAAATTCAGGTAGTTTGAATTCATATACAATACATTTAATCTGCAGAAGAATTATTCTAAAAGTACATTTCTGTATTTATCTGGAAAATTTAAGAACCATTCCATTAAGAATACTAAGATAATTACCAAGTTTATCACATAGATCAATATATGTTTCCAATTACCAAGTTTTAAAGTTGGCTAATGTTTCAGATAGAAAACTCAAGGAGATGTACCCAGACTAATGTGCTATTTCTTATGAGACTGAACCTCTTCTGATCTCAGTGATAATTTATTTGCTGGGAGATGCCAATTTTGTTTGTAAGAAACTTATTGAAAAGTTGAAGAATTCATAATCTCCTTAGGAAGAGTAGACTTTATCCACTGACACTTGTACAGAGTATGAACTTAGAGAAGTTTCATGTTCCTGATAGGGCTTACTCATTTCATGTCTTCATGGGAAGAACTCCTCAGACTATATGTTTTTGCCAATTGCTTTCAGGTCTTTGAAATGCCCAGCTTGCCTGGGAACTCTGCTCCTTAATATAGTCAGGTAATAAAGACAGGATTCTCTGCCTGAGAAAAAAGACACAGTGGTGGTAAACTCCCTTACTTTTATCTATATATCTATTTTGTTTGCTTACCTTAAAATAATGTCTACTCCACATTGAATGATATAAATAACAAAACATATTCCTTATAATCAGTGTCCATCTGAAAGCTGCTCAAATGCATTTAAATATTTTATCTGCAAAACTAGTAGAGTTCTCTTTGTCTAAGTGTGAGATACACTGATAGTTTTGAATTCTTCCTCTTCAAGGTTAAAATCTCCAATTTAACAAGTGCACAGATGTGTTAAGTTCTCTCTGCTGGTTCTTATTATGGATAATAGAGACATATGTATCTCTCATCCACCAGAGAATGAAGCAAAACTCATTATCTTTATACTTTCCTGAGCGTATGTATTATAATGTAGGATGACTTTGCAAAATCAGTATCCTAGCCTTCAAGTTACCTCACAGAACCCACTTGTCTTAAATGTCTTGAAAAGAACAAATAGGAGACGTGTTAAAAATGAATAAAACTGCATGACTGGAAGAAACTCCTGGATCTAGTTCAATCCAAGAATCCCTTTCATATTCACGTCTCATACTTACTATGTATTTATTTAAATAGCAAAAGGAAAATTTGCAGAGTCTCGATATAGCCAGAGTATTGTCAGACTGTGTTCCTTCTCCTGTCCAGTGTGCACAAGTCACTTCCACTGAAAGCTGTGTCATTCCCTCTTTTTGGTTTCTAATCTCTTAAGCAGAGATTGCCTTTTTTTTTCTTTTTTTTTTTTTTTTTTTTTATTGAATATTTGTACAAGATATAGCACAATAGCCCTGTGATCCTAACTGGGAGAGAAGGTAATGCAAACAGCTAATTAAAGTGGCTACAGTCCACAGAAGCTTCCTTTCTAATCTGAAAGCCAACAGTAACCATCATAAGGAAACAGAAATATAGCCACCCCACTTGTATTTCTCTGTTGGTAAAATAAGATGAAGAAAATGTATTTATTTTAATGTCTGTTAATTAGGCAGTTAGGTATTTGTGGTGCACTGAACTTGACAGTACCAGAGGTCGTTCTGTCTTTTACTGGTGATTGCTGTTTGGCTCTATTCCTTTGCTAAGAGTTCAACACTGTCTCCGTTCACCTAACATTCCCTGTAATTTACCTTTGAGACAAACACACGTATTGACACTGGGGTCGTCAGAACTGTGCTGCTGGTTGGCTAGATAGAAACCTTTGTCCTCCTGGACACGATTTTTCTTGACTAGCCCTCACTTATGATGAATTTGCTCCCAGTGGTGCAGCTAAAAATAAGATGCTGGGCAAATTTCTCATTACATTTTGGGCAAAGTCAAAGGGTTACTATTGCTTATATGTGCCATGTTCTATGTGGCAAACTCAGATGCATCAAACGATGTATCATGTTTCATGATGATGTTGTTCAGATATGTTTAGAAAATATATATGCTTGCTTCTTACTAAACTGCTATGCTTATTTATATAGCAAAGTGCTCTGCACAGAGAAAAATTACTGTTCTTTGAGTTAATTCTTTGACTTAAGGGAAAGGCTTGATCTGAATTTCAGTTGTGCTTGTTTTCTTTGTGGTGATCTCCTGAGATGTAATGCCATTGCTAGGATCAGGACAGAGCCCAACTTGATGAAGTATAAGCACCTTGAAGAGTCTCCTTGCTTGAAAGGTTTTCTGATTGTGGTTTTAACCATTTAAGAATATTATTAGCCTGTTCATTTTGCTTGAACCTTATCCAAAAAGTATGCATTTATTGGATGTATAACAGATCCTCTCATTTCCTTTAGAGGAAGAAGCCCAAGAAATTATTCTAAGGTGTCTTTAATAGGCTTATAGATTTTTAAGTAATAAAATGATAAGACAATCCTCAAATATCCTTCTTCAGCAGAATGCAGTTATATACCTAATCAGATAACTTTCTGGGCTTTCTCCCATGAGGTAATGAACACTGTGTTTGGGAACCAGTCTCAGTTTATAGGTTGGTACTTCAAGCTAGTCAAAATGTTCTAAAGTTAAATAAATCTGACTTCAGCTATTTTAGCCTACATATTAGTAGGAGTTTTGCTTTAGATAGGACTGGATTAGATATTAGAAAAAGCACTTATAGGTCAGTAAAAAAGCAGCATGCTCTATGTGGGGCAGAAAAAGACAACTACTCAGAATTACTGTTCTGAAAGGTTTTTCTCATCTTGTGCATGCATGTACATTACAATCCCAAAAATGGCCTACTTTGAGTAGAAAAATTATAGCTACATGTATAGATACATTCATATCAGAGTCCACATCCTCAGATCTATGACTTTCTGTCAGTGGGAAATGGCTGCTGTTTTTCACTGTGTTCCATCTGTGTCATGCTTGCTTTTATTATTTTGCAGTTACTAGCTTTACAGATGCAAAGTATTTGACAGCTCTGAAGAACAGAATCAGGTGCCAGAAGCACATATTAATTTATACCACTAGTTCCATAAATTCCTGTAGAAATTCCTCATCCAATTGGTAGAGTGGATGAACATGCCAGATTGGAATGTTTGACAGATTTGGGAATAAAGTTGGATACTTACATTCCATTTCATCAAGAGATTATTTAAACACCATACTTATATACAGAAGTTAAAGTAGCTTCACACTTTGTAATAAAGAGTTTAATTAAGTCTATACAACACACTTGGCAAGAATTCTTGTGTCATCTTATTTTGGTTAAAAACTGCTAGTAGCAGACAAATTTAAATGATAACTTAGTAGTGTTTACAAGTTTTTTTTTACCAAAGTGGTATGGAATTACATCTATTCTTAATTTAGTTCATTGTAGAAAATCTAGAGAAAGCACTTCTTGTTTTGTTTTCCCTTTCAGTGAGTATAACGAAAGGAGTTCTCTTTTCCAAAAGTGTCTTGCTAAATATCCATTATTTAAGCAATATTTCACAGATTTGGAAAATTATTAGATTCATGAAAATTTATGAACAACAGTTTTGTAGAATAATTTTTTATTATCATACTGACAATCAAGCAAATGTTAGTGTCTTATCAGATGTGACAGAAAACAGTCCATAAGAAAGGTTATAGCGTGGGTAAAATCCATTTTTAGGGCTTATGTAGCTCAAAACTTTCAGTCTTAACACTTCAATATGCTAAACAAATATTAATTCACCTAAAAAGCAGGTATTTATGTCTTCAAGCATTTAATAGATAAAGTGAGATGGGATGAAATTAAGTGTTTTTATCCCTGCGTATAGAAGCTGCTTTCAGGAGTTATAAAACATTTACATGATCTAAGAAAAGGCAACACTAAAAGCAAACAAACCTATTAGCAAAGACATAAAGAATGAATAGTGTTCTCACATCTGGAAGTGAGACAAAACTTAGAAAAGTGATTGGATGATGAATGGACGTGTATAGCAGGAATCAGTTTCTGTAAGTCTCACTTCAACTGCACAAGGTACCAACAGATCCTCACTGGAGAAGACGATGTTAACCAGTCATGGAAGAAGTGCTTAGAGAAGGAATTTCCTCACCTCTCTGAATGTAAATATGGGACAGATGTAGTATTAAATAAATTTGGTTAAAAGTTTAAACAAAAAGATATGACAAAAATTTGGGGGTTCTTTTCCCCCCAAACAGAAAGTTATATATGAACAAAGACTTCCTTCATTTTACCAATGAAATGCCAAATATTGAAAAATAGAATTGTGGCAAAAAAAGAAAGCAATGAAACAGAAAAGAGTGAAAAATCAGTTTGCTCTGATTTAGTGGCTCTTTACCGATTTTGTGGATGCTAGGATTTTCCAAAATGTAGCTATTTGATTACACAAACACGGGTTAGACTGCCATAGAGAACTTATGATAAATTCTTGCAAGGAAGAATAAAAGGAACAAAAGGATCAGCTGAAAGGATTTTTACACTGCTATTGTGAAAACCAGTATCTTCCCTTTTCACATTGCTGCCTGTTTAGCTTTTTGCTACATATGAGATAGGAGCTTTTGAGCACCAGACTAGAAATAATTCTATTTATATTCAATTTTGGTCATCAAACGCCTGGCAACATACCAGGGTTGGTTTTTTTTTTAATAATCTATTGTTATAACAATCTGCCAAACCCAATGCTGAATCAGAACCTAGTTGCGTTAGCCATCACAATGGCACATCAGCAAAGACAGGATCCCTGCCCCAAAGAGCTTACAAACGCTGTTTAAAGTATCTGTCAGTATTCAACTGGTAAATTTTTAATTTTCTGCCTCTCTGGAAATAAACGTAGTCTCTGAGCTCAACCTAGCAAATGTAAGTTACCTTCTTTAATTTGTTCAGATGTCTCTCAGCCCTTTAACTGATTAGAATTCCTCTTATCTGTTAGAGCCTTTGAAAACAATGTGCTGTGTGTACAGCATGAAATGCTTTTCTCTTACGTTGTGTTAGATTTCAGTCAGGAGGAGCACTGTGGTAAGTGATCTTGTTCAAAACTGTTGGCTGCAGCTAGCAGGATAGATGTTTTTAGAAAAGAGGAAAGGTTTTTCAAAGTTACATTTGATAAATTTGATGTCAACTCTTAATAAATCAATTAGAGGAAGAATGGTAGTGTGGAAGAGTTATCTTATTTTCTAAGGTCAGGAAAATAACTGTAATCTTTTTGTTCCCTATTCACTTTTAGTTCTTCTCTCCTGCAACCTGACTTAGTCATTTTTATTTGCTTTCAAGTTGAAAAGACATTCTAATATGAGAAAACTCAATCTAAGGAGCTCTGAAAAGAAATCTCTCATGATCTGTGGACTTCTGGGTAGTAGAAGTTAATACAATCTGAAATCTTTGTCATTAGCTGTTGCTTGTCTTGGTTGTTTGTCAGAGATTTATTACACTTGTTATATGGCTGGTTCCCTCTCTATTTTCATTCTCCAAATTGGTTGTTGGATTTGAAAGAATTTTGTTCCCCTTTTTTTTTTTTTGAACCAGTACCATTACTGTCCATTTTGTGTGTGATCCAATGAAAACAGATCATCTGCTTTACCTGTTGATGTATGTTCTAAATAGAGTCAGATGATGAAAAACAAACTTCCTCCTAGAGAATCTACTGTTTGACTTTCCTATGGTGGGAACATGACTTAAAAAAGATGGTTTTACTGCTAATACTGCTAAACAATCCACCTTTTTTGTGACTTTTTTGTTGCTTACTGATCTCTCTCTCTGACTTTTCTAAATTTTAAGGCTTTTGTTTATTTGTTTTAGTTCAAATCCACTATTGGACTGTACACAACATCTTGCAGTTATTAGTATTTCTGGATGTTTTGCATGGGTTGGCCTCTTTCTTAAGAATTCTCTCTGCCAAAATGAATTGTTGGCTATGTAGCATATTTTGTATCAGCATTCTTCCCGTCCTGCCCACACAAAGTCTGCTCTGAAACCACAAGCAACTAGGTAGGAGTAAGAGCAGCTGTGTGCCTGCTCTAGTTTCTGCCAGTTTCTGGCATCTGGCTGAACTCACTAGCAGGAGACTGCGTCATATCAAGTCTCTTTGCCTCCTTTTGCACCTTGATCTTTGTCTCTTTTATGGAGTGTGGAGCCCCACCTATTCACTTTTCAAGAACTCTCAGCAGGGAAATCCCTTGTGTAAGTCAGGTGTAAACACTGTAAAACAAGAGAAGGATGATTTGACTAAGTGCACTTTTTTTTTTCTGATGTCCTCTTTAGCGGCTTTTCGCTTTAAAGTATGGCAAGTGACAACACTTGAAAATATACAGTGATACATCGCAATAGCAGAACAAAAAGCTCTTTCAGCACATTAAGCTCTTTAAAAAAAAAATCGCCATAATGGGTATTTTACCTTGTATTTTTTCAGTAGAATCACATTAAACATGGACCAGCTGAACAATCTTATTTATGTTACAATTTTTTTTTAAACTAAGAAATAAAGTGTTCAAAGTTCACAAGATCATGGAATCCTGAAAATCCTGAATTAGAAACAGAAGTTGAGCAGTGTTTACTTGGTGTTAATTCTTTTTTTTTTCTGATGCAATTCTATTTTTTTTTTTTGATATCTCTTAATGGGATTTTTACCATAACATTACTAGAAGAAGAAAAGTGTTTTCCTGATATGTCAAGAAAAATGAAAAATGCTGTTGTATCGATTATTAAAAAACCAAAACAAAGCAAAACCCAAATGAAACAACACTACAAAACAGAATGGAAAAGGAAGTATAAAAACAAAATATTTTAAATATGTATTGTACAGAATATTTACAAAGGGTCTTTTAAAAACATGTGATATTTGGTGAACAATAATTGTTTGCAGGCTACTAGTTTCCACTGATGAGAATTTTCCTTTCCACAGCCTTATATTTACTGCCATAGTAGGGTTATGCAGACATAAGTGGAAAGACTCTGGCCCACCTGGAGTGAATAAGAGCTCTTTCTCCATGCTTAATGAAAACAGTATTTTTTAGTATCCCAATTAGTTATAGAAATAAACTTTAGTATTTTAAAAATGTGAATGATTTGGCAATATTATGGGGGGGACTTTTTGTTTATGTATGTTTCAATAGTCACAAAGCTTTGAGTGAGGTCTGATGTATTTTGTCCAGAAGATACAGTGCAGAAAGTCTTGATTATGAAGAATGGCAAAGACTTTCATCAGAAGGAACCTAGTAATGCTGTTATATGCACAGCTACAGGCCTGTTCCTTATAGTCTTTTCAACATAACTAGCAGAAAACATAATACAACATGTCATCACTTGAAGTAGTGGATAGTGCTCACATTGGGAAAATTCTCCCCTTGCTTCTTGCAGTGAAGATCGTACCGGCCTTTGTCTCCTATCTAGAGAAAGCTGAAGTGTTGATGTAACAATCACAAAACTTAGGTTCCAGGGCCTTTTATCGTACTAACATTAAAGATTATGACACTGCGAAAAGGTATTTTCCAGCTGTTGCTGAGCCAGCCAGGGGAGAGTGTCAGCGCTCACTGTCAGAGTGTGCTGTACTTCCCTAAGAGCTTGGACAAATGGGAATGTGTGTGGGGAAAGCTCAGAGCAAGAGTAGATTACGTGAGTGCAGATGCAAAGCAGAAGGATCATGTGCTGCTGCTGCAGAGTGAAGGTCAGCAAAAGAGCGTATGATCTGCAGATAGCACGACAGAAAACTGCACAGTCTAGCTGGGTAAGAAGTAGACTTTTGTCTTGTGTAGAGTTTTCTGATTTTGACAACACTTCTGTTCCAGAGTGGAATGAAAACAAAAGCATTCTCTCTATATCTAAAAACCCCACATCATTCAAGCCAATCTAAATAGTTAAATTTTATAAAATTGAGATGTTTAATTGTTTTAACTTTTTACCCCCACATTTTATATTTTCTAGTCTAACTTAATCAAACCTTCCACCAACTATTTTTTATTTGGAAAGGAAAATAGAAATATGCAATTTTGAACAGGCTAAAATGAAACACTTGGGTTATATAAAAATGCATATTTTTTTTTAAGTTTTCCGTTAATCAGTTTTTTTCAAGGGTAATGCACTTCCGTGAATTGTTTTACTTTTAAAGAAGCACCACTCACAAGATCTGTGCTGTTAGTACTACCAAAAAACTGATAGATTTTCTTGTCAACTTCATAAAAGCTTGACTACATTTAACTTCTTATTTTTTTGAATTCTGTCTTAAATGACTCAGGCAATGGGGATTACCAATTTCTTTGGTATCATTATTATCTAGGTTAATTACTCTCCCAGCTAAGAGTAGAGGTCAGCAGAGAACTTCCAATGATTAACTTACGATTTACAATTTTGGACGACAATATTGGCTTGCACTTCTCGGGAGATGCCACATTCTCTTCATCTGTTACATACTCAAAGTTAATAATAAACATCATTGCTACTCCCTCTTGATTTTTCACTGGAATTATGTGGGTGTTGCAAATGAAGGTAGATCCTGCAGATGGAAGAAATAAAAAAGAAAGAAATACATAAATGAAAGGAAACGTCACTATTTTTTCACTCCAGTAATTCCAGTTACAGGAACAGATAGTGAAGAATAGTTATTTGAATTTAATGATTTAGCATCAAGAATACAGCTTTTGACAATTTATTAGATTATTACCTCTTCCAAAAGATCTCTCCTTTAAAATGTCTTTTTTTTTTTCTCCCACTGAAATACCTATATAGACAGACTTGTGATATGGAGACATTTAGCACCAAAAGTAGCAACGTGAACACTGTTCCAACCAAAACACTAGCAAAGAAAGCAGAACCCCATTCTTCTAAATGTCAAACATTCTTAAAGCTTTTGCTTCTATTACAACAGCATGAATCATGCATTAAATATTTATAAGTGTAAATATATCACTATTCTTATTTTTGCTCTCAATCTTTTGGAGCTATATAATGTTTAGGTTTGTGTTAAGAAATATATTTGTTATCTGATCCTATGGGGTTTTGCATTCTATCATGGAAAATTTCTAAACTGTGGCAGTAATTTTCAGTGACCTTTTGAAGTATCTGACTTAACTGTCGTACACGATTTGAAGTATTAATTTAAAAGTACCCCAGTTTTTGTGTGTATGGAGCATACGCAGCTTATACTGCAGTGAGCAGAAGGTGTAATTCCTCAACACCTCTCGTACTCAAGGTGTCCTAGTTCAAATGCCTAATTACAGATTTAAAGAACTATTTGTGTTATCTCATTCAGTATAACTCTTAAGAAGCTTCACTTGACAAGGCCATTACTTTAATTCCTTCTATTAACTTAACAGAATATAGCTGTTCCAAAAATAATGTGATTACTGTAAGCAATTCATTAATGTGCTAAAAGCTTCATGCAAACACAACTGTGAGATGGTGTCTTTCTATAATAATTAGGGACTGGTTTAATGTACATCATCTGCAATTTATGTATTCAAATGCAGTAATCACTGAAACTTGATGTGCTGTGCAGTTTGGTAAAAACAGATCCCGATCTGGCTTACATGAAAAGTTTTTTTTTTTCCCATTGAGTAGAGAGATGGGAAAGATTTATATCATTAAAACAAAGATCAGATCCTGGTTCCTCACATTTAATGTAGTACTTGCTATAATGTGGTATATATGACAATTTGAGCTATGTATAAAACTGACAGGCTGGCCTTTCAAGTTTTACAGCTGTATCTTCAATCCATTTAATAAAACAGTTAAGCTGTGGCACTTGCCATGGTTGCCATGGTTACAAGCTCAATGACTTTAGTAAACAGAAAATAAGCAATTTAAGACTGTTCCATTAGAGCTAAAAATAGAAGTGCTGCAGGCCGAGCATTGCAGCAGAGACTGGTTAAACAGAGGGTCTGAAGAGAATTTAGAAATAATCCTTGTGGTTTAGCTAACTAATAAAAATACATATTGAGTTCAAACAATCAAAATTATCTATATTGATTCACTTGGAGATACTATTTTGT
The DNA here is from genome assembly GCF_036013475.1 of Columba livia. Taxonomy (NCBI): domain Eukaryota; kingdom Metazoa; phylum Chordata; class Aves; order Columbiformes; family Columbidae; genus Columba; species Columba livia. The sequence continues at coordinate 18,485,249 of NC_088608.1, forward strand.
GACGTAGACTATGCTCTGACAGGCAGATTTACAGGTTGAGCAAATATCCCCCAGTCAGACACCTTTGACACGAAGGACTGAAGGTGGGGTGAGATTGAGATGTGCACAGTTTTGGAAAACAATGAACTCCAGTGGATCAAATGTTTATCCGTTTTTGCAAACAAGGATATCACGGAGCCTCAGACGTCTTTAAAAACTTCCCTGCTTTTGGAGACAAGGGTGTTTCAACTTTTGAAATGCTTCCCAGAGTGCAAAGTAATGACACTATCTCCTGTTTATGTAGAACATTCCGCCCTCAAGCATTTAACAAACCTCATTTGTACTGGAGCTGGGGATTCGCATCTCTGGGGAAATGCAGAAGCTGTTTAACAGTCCACAGCTTAAGAACATCGTGAAAAGAGCACAGGATTGAAAAATTAAGATGTATGTAGAAGTATTTTGGGGATAAAACATGGGAAACATTCATATTTGGTATAATTGAACATAGTTCCTTTGAATTGCAACAGCAGGCTGAGTCCAGTGTAGTTCATCAGTCTCAAGTTTCTCCAAGACACGTGGGCTTTTCAGGAGGCATAGAATATTTACATCATGCAAGTGACTGGAACTGGAATTCCACAATTTGACCAAAACACAATGCTTGTTGCAGTCACTGTTAGTGTTTGTCTTTAGTACAGAAAATGTTATCTTCCACACACTTACCAGTATCTGTCCTTATTGCAATGGCAATAGGGAAATACAAAATAACAAGGATGACTCTAGTGTGACTGAAAAATACGAGCTGAATGCAAAGAAAGAATACCAGCAAATTCAAAAATAAACTTTGAGTTGTCGGAGTTGCTGGCAATAAAGAAATATTAAGAAATAGCTTGTTTATAAACAGTCATTCAGTATTTGCGCTCTGGCATTCTACTGCTCTTCATTGCACTCAGAAAGTTTTCCCTGTTTTGTCTGTATACTGAATATTTCAAGAGTAAGAAATGTTTCTGATGAGCAATAAAAATTGTAATGAAGTTTCTGGAATTTGCATTTCTCATCTATCAGCACGGGGCAATTGGATGATATAATCAGAATAATTATTAAAATTATATCTTTATAATTAATAGATTCAATATCCAGCAATATATCTGGATTGTGGATTACTATTGTGGAATAGTGATGAAATCTAACTGCTGTGCTCTCTTGTTATAATAGTTGGAAGTAATAAGAAAAGCTGAATATTTTCTTGTCAGTTTGATTTCCAGGGTTAATATGGGCTTGCTTTCTTTTGTCTACGGCATTTGGAAGCCCACTCTTTCATCTAGTTAAATTAGTGTCAAAATATCCATATGTGAAAGAAAGATTCTGCTCCCCTCTATTCTTGCTGGATATGATGTATGATTCTGCAGTTATGCATTCAACAGTATGATTTTACAGGACCAGACAGGCTGATGTGAAAAAAGTAGCTGCCAAAATCTATACGAAAGTGACAATAAATATTTAAGAAATCAAGATTTAGGATATGTTAGGATTATATAAGGATATATTGCACTATTTGAGCACTTCTGGTAAAGAAAGGCCTGTTTAAATATCTGGCTGCACAGTGTTTAAAGCTGAATTGTTTAATTAGAGCAGTACAAAGCCAGCACATAAAACCAACTAATCTGGTCCATAAAATCTATTTGTCTTTCCGCTGATTTCCTATAGAAGGTTTTAGGACACATTTTTCTTAGGCTGCATCTTCTAGATACAACTGCAGCAATTTATCTGAATTGTAGTGGTTCCATTTATGAGCAACTGAGAGAGGACAGTACAATTAATACAATGGATGAAGCATTCCAAATTACAAGAGCCTCCATTCTCATATGCAAAACTCTGACAAACAATCTTTGAAAAATGACATATCCCAAACAACTATTTTGATTCAGCCTTCCTGGGAACAACATTTTCACAGCTCATTACAAATGCCAAGTGCAAAGGATATCTGAAAAATGAGACATTCTGGCATTTAGGTAACTGTCCTAATTCTGCAGAAGCCCCACATTTCACACAGCAGGGACCCCTGAAAATCCATCGTGGTTCTACAGGGTGTCTCTGCAGCCTGTTGCCCTGAATGACTCTGACAGTTGCTATCTACATTTCACCGTTAAAAAATTCAGACTCCTCTATCTCAGTACAAATTTGAGGACTGCCTTCACTGAGGCTGAGACTGTTCCAACATATTTTGGAACCAATCCTGGCTCCCTGTGCCAAAGCATTTATGACTTCTCAGATATTTCTTGTTACTAGAGTTGCTGAGGACAACTGACTAAGGCTATAGAAAGAAAGATGTTGAGTATGTCTCTGTGTGCATATATAAAGTTCTGGACAGGTTGACCTTATACAAGAGATTTCTAGAACTATGACCATTTTTACTCCTGCAGCCTACAAGTAGTCCAGCAGAGGTATCTGTACAACACAGCCACTTCTGCTCATTTGACTTTGAAGGTGAGAAAGAATAAATCAAAACAGAACAAAGGAAGAGCTAACAACAGTTTGCCTACTAGAACAAGAACAAAAAGAGTTAAAAATTAAGGGCAGGGATACTGTCCTGTTCTCTCTTTGAAGACAGATCTGAATGACAAGAGAAAGGAGCGGGGTAATCTTTGCACTTTTTTTAAAGAAACAGAATGTTTATTTCGAAAATAACTACTCTCCATTTCCCCTGCTATGATTCACATTTTGTCATCAAAATAAATGTTCAAATTACCTTCTTTCAGAGGCACAAACTTAGAGCATATTAGTTGTAAACATACATACATAGTTGTAAACATAGTTGTAAACCTTACATTTTAATTCAAAATCTTTAACTATCAATGATAGTAGAAATGCAACTAAATACATTTAATACTAAATTGTGCACTAAGCTTAAGCTGTGAATGGTGCAGAAGAATGACACCTGAAAATGAGTGGTTGTAATTTACTAATGACACCAGTAAAGCAAAGCACCTTGAAAGGTTAGAAGCAAAAAAAAAGGAAATCAGAAAAAAATCAGTACCCAGTGAATATTTGCTTTGCCTTGTGTGATTTCTGTGACTTGTCACTCAAGAAAGTCCTTTTGTTTTATGCTTAAAATTCAAAATCATATTTACCTCCAATTTGAGGTCCACTCTAAGTGAACATGGCACTTAGTTGAGCTTTTGTTGGCATTTAGAGATGATTGCATTGGGGATGTGTATTGAATATTCAAGTGAAAGCCAGTCTGTCAAATATTGAGGGATGATGTATATTGTGATGTGGGAACTCGCAATGACCAACCAAGGGCTGGCAATCTGCTTCTTTGTGTTTCTATTCAAGCACAAGCCAGGAATAATGTGGCATGTCACGGGCAATGTTGTTTTCAGTGGACTTAGTGGAAAAGTTTGTTTTCTTTCTCAAATAATATAAAGAACTCTATTCCTGTAGTGTGAAGTTGAAATTAACCGTGTGGAGGTTCTGCAGAATTTCACGTGATGTTATGTTAGAGGGCTCCAGGTGCCTTTGCAAGACCATTTCTGTGTCAATTAAAACTAACTATTTACTAACAGACTTTCACAACTTAGTCTGCTTGTTTATGTAATAAAAAAGAATGGAAGAGTGACTGAATATGCATGGAGAAAATTGTCCAGCTCTTAGTAATGTAGAATCACATCCCTGGAGGCAGATACCGTGTAGCTACTTGCTCAATTCAGTAACAACGCCATGAAAGAAAAATTAGGCAAATATTTCTGTCTGCTTTTACCTGCAGGTCTTTCCATCTTTGCACTTGATGTAATTTCTTCAGATCTGTGGACATATCTGAACTGTAAGGACCCTTTTAATTTTTTTTCAAAACTTTGGCTCTAAAGGAAAGTATCACCCTTGGATATTCCTTCCCTTCCTGCCCCCCATGTGTTATGTAGCTACACACATGAGAAATAGGAAGACTAAAGATTTTATTATTTGCACCCATAAAGACCATTTATTCTAGGAATCTCAGGCCAGTTTCCCTGTTGCTGCCCTTCAAAGTGTACAGGTATTATTTTGCTTTCTTCTAAAGGTGGTAGGACTGAAGCATAAAAAGAAAAGTGTTTTATCCAAACCTACATCAGATATGAATGAAGAAACTAAGGGGAACACAAAGAAACTCTTGATCCCCTTTTCACAACTGATCTAGTAGGTAACAGCCCCCCACTATCAAGATGTGTCTAGTATATTTGCACATGAACCTTGGGTAATGGGTTGTACCATTTTTTGTTTACTCTTTTAGCTATGTCTTATGAGCTGTGTCTTTATGTCACCATTTTCCAATTCCATCTGGCTGAAAATGAGCTACCTTATGTGGCAAGATTGGGGAATTCACAAGCTTCCCATCAAACATGCTGCAGATGTACCTGTATGATTGCCTCTTGTAACAGACTCATTCCAGAGAACAACAGAAAATAAATAGCAGGTTGAAACGTATTATATCCCGATTCAATTGAATAGCTAATTTTAAGGAGGATGGGTGCAGATAAGAGTGTATTTGGGTGATATTTATTAGCAGCCTCGTAGTAATTAAATGGGACCTGTTTGCTTTAACATTTCACTCCACCTTCCATATCATCGGATATTCATTCTGTCACTGAAATAATTGCTGATACTAATATTCGACTCATAGGACCGATGTAGGTTTTTTAAGGTATTACAGTTTTTTATTGGGGAGGGAAGAATTTTTAAACTAACAAACTAAGAAAAACATAACCCTTTGGAGGCCTTGGACAAGTCCATTATTAGACTGGCCCATATAAATACTTCATTTTCTCTCCCTTTAATCCCACTTATAATATAATTCAATATGTAGATAAATAATGTTCAACTGCTTGCTCCAGCATTTCTTACTTTACTGCATTGACAAAATTATTGCTGACATAATTATAATATCTACACCTACATTAATAGAGCTATGGTGATTAATTGTAATGCTGAACACATTTTATATGGGAGGGCAGTTTTCTAGTGCTTTGTTGTTTAAGCATATATACACACGTACAGAAGCTATACAGCAATTAAATATTTGGCAAGGAAAGAAATATGAAATGAAAAATAAACAAGCAGTGATGCTTGTACATCTATATATAGATGTACATCTATAAAGTAGAGACCAAGAAGAGTATGGAATGAAACATGTTCAAAACTGTTTGTATGTGGAAGAGTGAAAACTTATTTGGGTTCCAGGCAGCACACAGAACAATTTTTAGGAAAACATAGCTGGTGCAGAAATTGCAAGATAGGCTCTTTTCTTTCTGTCTCATCTCATTTTAAAACTCTATTAGAGTTTTGTCAGAGCTTGTTTCTCTAGAGCACAGGCTGAAGTCAGGAGGACCAGTTTCTACCGTCAGGCTTGAACACTCTCTCCGATCTTAGTCTCTGAGATAAGGTCTGGTACATGCATCATGGGGTGAAAGCTGGGTATGAAATTGAAAGCTGGTATGTTCAAACATGAGCATTACTTGAAATCATTTAGGACCTAAACTTAGTCTAAAATATCTATTACACACGGTCTTTTTCTTCCAGAAGAATATAGCAAGTGGTGCTGCTTCTGAAAAACAATCTCTCTGACTTGTTAATGAGAGCATTTCCACCACTGCATGTGCAGCTAAATATCTTGTGCCTGGTTCCTTGCATTTCTGTAAAGCCTCTGAGTGCACCAGACACAGTGTTTAACCAGAGGCTGAGCAGTCAGACACAGAATGTCAGTGCAGACGGCACAAAGGCCTACACCTATGAAAACAAATTAATTGTTAAGTTTGTAAACTCTTTGCAAGTTGACTGTTGAACAACTGGGAAGGATTTCACATCCTTTTGTGTTGTAGATGTTACAGACTATGCAAATGAGGCAAGCCAGATTTTTTTTTCTTAATATATGTATATTTTTTTTTAGTATAAATGTTTGTTTTTATGGAAATCTGTAATATAGTAGTGAATACAAGATAGGCTACACTTGATGAATTTCATAACCAAACTTTTTTACAGGGCAACATTGCAAGCAACAGTGCTATTTTAAAAAAATGGAAGTGTTTCACTCAGACACTTTCAAAATGAAATATATTATTTTTAAAGGACAATATTGAAAAGTGAGTTTTTCTACATGACACATGACATTCTTGTGAGACAAAGCTGATATTTTGAAATGTTCATTTCACTGAAGATATATTAAAAATGGTTTTAAGGACTAACAAATATAAAATCTGTTGTTTGCTCAGCTGCACGATAATTTCAGCAGAGGATGTATTAAAATAAAAGGTTTTTGTTAAGTACTAAAATGGGGATATACTTCAGCAGAGTTTTACATCTATTAGAAAAGGGCCACCCAGAATATAATACCATGAAACACATGCATCCCAATGCATGACAGTAGACAATAAAATATGTACAATGTCCAATGTCATTAGACACAGATCAGTACCACTTGAGAAGGGTCAATGATGAAATCTCAGATTATTTTCTGAAGTCGAAGAAGTGGGTGAAAAAAATGTAATATCTTAGCCCAAGTAATAATAATAATAAAGCACTATGAAAATTAGTTTGTTATACTATGTTTTCACTTGTATCAACAGGCATTTACATGTTAGTGTAAGTAATTTTCTTTCATTTTCAGTCTGTGTCAAAACAGAGAATTTTTAATTAGGAAAGGTCATAAGAGTAGGGATTATATTAATGCAGTAAAATTACATGTCATTAGAAGAGTTCTGAAAATAACTGGATTTCATTGGGAAAATGCTTTGAGTTCTTCCATTCATATTTTCAGTAATCTTATTTAAAGCATAGCACTCAACAAATACCAGACGTATAGTTGATGAGAAACAATAGTAGGACTCATTTTCTCTTACATTCTTTAAACAGAAAAATAAAGAACTACAGAACTTTAGTGTCTATTTACAAACATTAGGTTAAATATACCTTAAGCATAAATAATCTTTACAGAAAACAACAACTGGCAACTGGCTGACAAGTAATGATACTAGTTTCTTTTTTTTTTTTTTTTTTTTTAGCTAGTTAGCTAATAGTTTGCATGTCTTTAATTGTATGTGCTAAAATTGAAGATGCCTTTTTTTCTTTTCTTTTTTTTTCCTCTCTCTTTCTTTCTCTGGTCCTCTTTCTCTTTTTTCCCCCCAGCTATTCTTTTCTAAACCCTCATTAGAAGCTATGCACTGCTGGGTATTCAACTGAGAAATGTCTTATTATGTTCATGAGAAAAGGGATCTCAGGTTTGCTGAATATTGTCCATCTTGCAGAAAAAGTGCAAATTCAGACATTTTTGTGAAAGTAACCTCATTTACTTCCCCAAATTAAACTACAGAAACTATTTTAAGAACTAATTGAATAACCTTACAAAGCAGAATGGAAGGGAAAGAAAAAAAAAATAAGGAAAAAAAAAATCCAGACCTCCATTTCAGTAATTTGTTTCATTTGTCCAAGTTATTGCTCCAGCATGTACTATGAAGGAAAGGAGTGATCCAGATTCTGTTCTCACACTGTGTCATTTCAGAGAGATAAGGGTTTTTTAATGATACAGTTCTTAATAGACATCAAAAAGAAGGTATTAAATGGCCATACAGTATGAAGGGTGGTATAAAAAAAATAAAACAACAGCAGGTCTCCTGAGCACAAGAGAAATGCCATCATTTCTGCAAACTTTCACAAGCGCAATGTGCATCCAGTTCCATTGACCAAGTGGAAGGAGTAACATTTTCTAAATATAGACACCTTTCTCATGGAAATCATACCCTTGGAAAATCATACTCATGGAAACATACCCTTGCTGATGGAAGAGTTGATCAACAGTAGTTAGAAATACATAAAGCCCAAACTTTTAGGAAAAAAAAAGTCATCTTATACAGTGTCAGGTGTAAAGTCATAGTGTACGCATTATAGCACTTAACTGTAATCCAGCAAAATGTGTCTGAAGGGGGAGAACAGACAGACATAAGAGATTATTGTTGTATGAAATAGCCATCATGTGGTCTTGGTAACAAAGATGATGATCATCATCAGTGAGAAAGCCAATCCTGAAAGCTAATGGCAAGGGGCAAGCTACTGGGTTCATAAACCTAGTGGATGTACCCTCCCAGGACAAACAAGGGGGGTACAAAAGACTGGTATTCTGGAGTCCTTGATAACACAAAACCACGGGATTTTGAATGCATATTAATAAATATGGTGGGAGGTCTATGTATTGGGGGTTTGTCAAACACACTAGTGAAATATTTAAGTTTTGTAAAAAGAAAAAAAAAAATCTAATGGAAAGTCTCCATGCCCAGAATGACACATCTTAATTTAGGGTCTCATTAGAATTGATAAATATGAATAACTTACAGGACTAGAAGTTCATGACTGCCCTAGGGTGGTTTTCATGACCTGATTGCAATCAGTGCAGAGAAACGAAGCACAGTTCTAAGCAGTAAAATGGTGATTCTTCTGAATGGGTAATTTTCTATGGTTGAGAAAAATGTAAGTGGAAATAATTGAGAGCAGAAATCAGACAAATATATGAATGGAAAACTGGATTTCTTAATGAAAATGTTAGATAACAAAATAGTAATGATTCAAAGATGCTGAAAATCTTAGCTGCAAGTCCATCTGCACTGAATGCAAAAGTAGCAAATAGGAATTAACAGGCATATAATGAATGGAAAAAGGAGAAAGTAAATACACATCTGTGGAAACTGAGATGTATGAAATACAGGAAGTTGATAGAGGAATGTGACAACATCAGAACAAGTCTAAGGAGAGTAAGTAGGCATGCAACTGCATCAAGCAAAAAAGGATCCCAATAATAGTGAAAGTCCACAAAAATCCCAATAAAAACAATGATAAAAATGTTAATAAACCTGTGACAATGATTATGCAACAACCAGATAGATCCTTTAAGAAATATTTCTGAAGTGTGATAATTCTTTGTTAGATCCAAAACATCAGCAAACTTCATAAAAATTGTAATCAAAGGTCTGGGTCTACACCTCAGCAGTCTACAAATCTGATGCAACCTCTGCAACCTCTTAATGAATCTTGCTGGGCAAAGTTCCACAAGGTTGGAACAATGCTAATATTGTGCCAGCATTCGTAAAAGGGATATAGTAGTTGAAATGAGTGTATGGCAGTAAGCCTGACATCAGCTCTAAGCAAGATAATGAAACTTGTGATATTGGATTAATTTAGTACAGTATACCTGACAGGAATATAATTAATGTCACTCAGTACGGTAATGCAGACATTAGTAATGGCAAGAAATCCGATTTGGTTATTATATTCCTTATATAAAAACCCAAGCAAATAGCCATTACAGACATACTTTTGTAATGTATTCTACTGATTGGTATACAATATTATAATAAAGTAATAGCACTATCCTTATAAAAAGCTCATTGCACGGTTTACAATTTGACAGAGGGCTTACAAAAAGTCATTAATGGAAGATCACAATTTAGTGCCAGAGTTTCTAGTGAAAGTCCACTGAAATGACCACAGTGGCATTAATCTGCTTTGAAAAGATCTGGAGAAAATAAAAAATCATGTCTATGAAATGTATGGATGCTTGAAAAGCTAGTTGTGAGGAGGCTAATGACATGGTAATGAGTTAAAATAGAAGAATTTGGATTTTTCTGTAAATGGTACATTAAATACAAAACAATGCATTCTGAAATGGTAGATTTAATTATAAATTTATAGAACCAGGGCATGTAGGTTGTAACTAAAAAATGGTGTCTATACCCTGGAATGTAGTCTCACAAAATAAATAATAGGATAATATGTAAGAATGGCCAGCATAGCCTGAATAAAGAAGTAGAATAAGAAGTCAGCGTTTTCCTATGTAAGTAGTACTGGGGATACTAAAACTGGATTACTGCATACATTTTCTGGCATCTGAATCATAAAGGACATTGAAAAATTGGAGATGGCATGAAAAGAAGCAGAGGAATAGCATTGTTCAGAAAATTCCTTTGGTGTGAATCTTAAAGATGTCAATCTTTGCTGTTTGGAGAAAAGCAGTTTGAGAAGTGTCTTGCATTGCAATCAGTAATTTTGTGGAAAGAGTGCTGAATACTAAGAAGCTGTTGAGTCTAGCAGTAAGAATCTAAATGTCTGGAAGCTGAAAACAGATAATTTGAGCCGTATCCTCTGGAATGAACCATCAGAGGAAGCAGTGGTTCTCCCTTTCTTTATGTTTATAGATCAAGACTGAAAGAAACAGAGAAGTAATTTTAATCAACAAAACCTATGTACTCTTCATCTTTGTAAAGTTCTAATGTTTATTCCGAATATCCAGTTTCAATTGAAAGAGAAATTCAGCGCTTCCTGGTCCAATTTCACTCTGCATACATAATGCTCCATAAACCAAGATGCTGCCTTTCTCCTGTACTTGGCAATAAAAATTCATGTGCTCTGCTTAGTCAAATGGTAACATTTCAAAAGCCCTTTATGATCTAGTCAGATATCTACATTTGGACCTTAGTAAGTGGTGGGATCACGTTTCAGTGACAGGCTTTGGCCCATCCTTGGGTTATGTCAGTATAGCAATGAATTAAATTCCCAAGGCATAACTCTTAACCTCTTTCTCCTGCTGATGGACATTTCAGCTGACGGCTGTGGGATGCACAATGCCTGCTTTTTTCTCAGGTGCATCAGCAGTGCTAGCTCAGCTCTCTCCAGGGCAATGCGTGTGAAGTTGTTGTGCCTCTGTTCTCCTCATTCTCTCCTCATCAGGAAAGGCAGCAGTTCCCAACTCTGGCCTTCCCAGTAGTGGCTGCTGGAGGATGTGCTGGGCTGCATTTGCTGCTCAGATAGCTGTTTCCTGTCTCCTTCAGGGAAAAGGCACAGGCCAGATGGTGATAAAGGGTCAAAGCACTGTCAGTGCAAAATCGTTATCATTAACTATGTCTCCCACAAATAATATGTTTATCTATCAGAATGAAATCTCCCTTGTGAAATTATAAAACTTTACCTCCTGATAATTTTGTTAGAAAAAAGCTCTTTTTAGTCACCAGTAACTCCACCTGATTAAATAAGAGTATAACTGTTACTGGACATGGCAGTCGAATTTATTCTTTATTTTTGAAAGTAAATCCAGCTTAAAATCTCCTTAACCTTCACAGAAAGCTCATGTTCTTAGGTTGGAATCATGCCCTTAGTATCCATACTTGCTGGCTTCACATGATGTCCTGACTACCCATATGTATGTCCATCTGTTAGGCTGGCATGGTGCCTTCCCACAAGTTACTGGACTTTCGCCTTAGGACAAGGCTGAGGACTGAATGCTTACTTAATGCTTACTTAATCCTTCATGTGACTTCCTGTCTGTGGGGATGTGTGCATGTGTGTGCTGTAACCCTGCTGTTTGGAATGGACAGGATAGAAGGTATTTGCCCAACACACTTCAGGCAAAATAGTCTAAGCACAATTTAGAACTTCTTTAGGTAGGGGGAATTTGCTTGAAAAATGTTACACAGTTCCATGGAGTGAGCTGGATTTTCTAAACTGAATATCTAAATCTAAACAGTTTAATAACAAAACATTGCTTTTTTTTTTTTTAGGAAGAAGTGCAAATACCACTACTACTACTACTACAAAAAAAGGTCAATGCAGAATAATATTAATGAAACAGACTATTGACAGACCCCAGATTAAAGTTTTCGTGCACTAAACACTAAATGAAGAAAGCTTGGAAAGGTACCCTACCTAGACAACTGTATTGTAGAAAGACTTCACATAGTATTCCAGCTTGCTTGGTGTGATTTTATTTTGCCAGCTTTGAACACAATTGTTGATTAAATAGCTAAACAAAATTGTATTATCTTATCAAGTGCTTCTGGGTGGCAACTAGTTCAGAGCATACATCCAGGCTCAATCTGCTTTGTCAAAATGAGTGATTCCCATGTCCTGTCACTGCAGACCCTACAGCTAGTGACTCAGGCTGTTCCCTGTGAGATACTCTGCCTGCTGCGTCTCCTTTCTATCACTTATGCATGCGTCATCAGAGCTCCTGTTAGGCTGTAGATCCCTTAGCACCTCTTGGCGAACATCACTCTACAGTACACACTCACACTCTTGGCTTGTGATTTACTCCTCGGGGACAACACAGGGAAGGAAGAAATTTACACAGAGTAGACGAATTTCTAAGGCAAAATCACTTAAAAACCGAATTAATACTTTTGCAAATTGATGAAATTGTTCACAAAATATGTTTCCTATTGTTTCCTGGAAGATTAAAATTTGGTTGCTGCTCAAAGATTGTGCTCTGGCTCATGTGCTCTTCTGGGAATCATGCTGACCCCAACATGAACCTTTTTGTAGAAAAACTAGTGAATGAGACTCTGAGTTTAAGGCCTTTTATTTGCCATCTTGGCTTTCAATTTCCTATAACAGTCCATCAGCCTTCCTTGGGCATGTGTTTCAAATGCATTACAGTAACTTATTTGAGACATAACCTGCTCCGGGCATAATGCAAAATGGAATTCCTAACATAAAATGATGCAGTATTCACAGCCCACTCTGTCAAACTGCATGTTCCATGTGCTGTTTCTTAACACAACCTTCATAATTTATTTAGGTGTCTATGTGGGAAATGAACTCTGCTTATATCTTGCTCAGTTTGTATGGGCTGAATTGGAATGAAATCCTGGCTAATAGTCAAAAATAAAAAGGGTTGATGCTAAGTCATCAGGTATCCAGTCTTGAAAATATCCTTTAGCAGAACCCTGACAAATATAAGTCAAAGTATATTTCTCTCATAATAGTCTATTTGCTAGTTGATTTTGAAGTTTAATAACTCTAGGCTTTGATTATCTTTCAAACAGCTAAATTGATGACCTTCAGCAACTGAGTAACATCCATCTTATTAGTATTTTCCAAGCATCTGATTTTAGATTTGTTGCTTCTATGGAACATCATAAAAAGTATGGATGTGTGACTTACATGTAGCTAGTTGATTCATGTAGGGTTGGTGGCTGGCAATTTTAAGTGCTTTGATATCTTAGCTGTATAGTCCCCTTGAACATACACATACTGAAAAGAAATGTAGCACAAACACACACACACACGTATAGATAGCTATAAGTGTTCTATACATGAAACATTGTAATAAATAGTCAAAGTTGTCTGACACCTTTTATTGTTAAACTGTATTTTTTACAGTTAAATTGTTCAGCTCGAATTTTTATATTGGATATTTTCTTTCAAAGCTATAACTTAATGGGAGTTCTGCAAATAATCCGTAATTTATTAATTAAAATAATACAAGTAAACATTTCTGGCAAGGGACCGGAAATGAGAATTAATTTCAGGTATTGTGAGTTACCTTCTTTTACAGGTTACAGATGCATCTTAGGAAAACTGGTCCTAATGGGCAAAGTACCCTATATGATTTCTCAAAAAATTCGTTCATGATATGCAGGACTGAGCAGTTGAAAAAAATGAATAATAAAAAAAAAAATAATGGGAAACAAGTGCAGAAAATAACACTCAAAATTTCACACTGTAGGTTCATCATAACAAAGTTTGGTAGATGGGAAAATGAATGAGCAGGCATAAAACTCCACTTTCATCTTCTTAAATGCCCGAGATGATATTATTTAAGTGAAATACTTAATGAGTCTTACAGGTTTCATATGCTGATTGAGTCACCTTTACTTCAAGAAATGAAAATGCGTAAATTGCATTCTATTAATGTCATTTGTGACATTAATGCCACAAATTTTTAAATGGTCTATTTATTTAAAGATAATAAGTTTTTAATATGAACAATATGGATTTTTCTGTGGAGTGTAATCACTTCAGTCGACTGTAAGCTCATCCTTTTCTAATTGCAGTAGATAAATCTGTGGTAATCTCCTCTGCAAGTATGGCATAGAACATGTTATAAATAACACAAGAAGGGTAAAATTTACTGTGTGATAAAGGTCAAAATGGTAAAGCCCATAAAGAATATAATGAAGCCCATTGGCTGGAATTCAATGAGACACTTCAGTAGATGAGAATTTTTTAGCTTTTAAGAAGTCCCATTGACTTAAGTGTCCTGCTGAATACTGTCAGTGATGTGTACTTCGCATATTAAATTATTTCTCCTTATATTAAGACATTACAGTTAAGACATTATGCTTTGTGCAGATATCTGAAATGACAGTGGATGAACGGAAATATTTATTAAACCACTTGCGTGTAAGAGAAATTAACTAAGACTTGCAGAAATATTTAGGAAAAAAATCCATCCATATAAACATGTAATTGAAACTCCAGTCTGAACTCCTGCCCTGGCTTTTTCCTACTTTTAAAAAATTGCTCTTAGGAGCTCTCTCTTCATATTTCACTTCTATTTACATCAGGCACTGACTTAGGGAGAGGCAGAGGAAGGAGCTGAAGCCACTCACCTCTGTGCTGCAGCACCACAGCCCGGTGGGACATGCTCTCTGAGCCAACACCATGGCTGTACCCACTGTGGATGCCACTGTGTCATGCTGAGTAACAAAGTACCTGAATTTTGGCATACTGCTCTATGTACTCACTCCGATCACTTTGCTTATCTTTACAGGATATTCTGCATATCCCTCTAAATCTGAGCATAAGGAAAGTGTAGTGCTCCCTTAACTCAGAAGCAAATCAAGCTTTGTGCCCCTGGGCATATGCACTGATGGAATTTGCTGTTGCAAATTATTGTTACTTTAATGAAGCATTTTGTAGAGAAGTATTTGAGGGGTCGTACAATAGACCATAGTGATGCCTTCATGTTTATTCCTCCCTAAAGAATCTGAAAAGCGTATTACTTGCCCATGATGCTTTCTTTAAGATGCTAGAAAGCATGTAGTAAAATACTTACTTAGGCACTTGCTGGTGTCCACTTGTTGTTAAATTGTATTTCTAAATAATAATTTTCCTGTTTAATTTCAGTTTTGTAACCATCAACACATTAGACTATGTTATATAGTTGTTCTGTTCTGATGGTTTATAATAGAGGTCTTTAAGTGCCTCTTGCCTGATTTTCCTTTTCACTTTCTTTACTCAGGACCCAAACATCACCATTAGATAGAGGGAAATTCTTCTCTCACCCATAACAGTAGAAATCACAAGTGAAATTAATCTCTGTACAGATACCTCGTATAAGATATCCATGTTTTCAACAGCTGGACAAGGATGAATTTCATATGCACAAAAGGCAAAGTGAAGGCAAATTTTTAGCATTAAAACTATTATGATTGTGTAGATGGACCCTTAGACTCTATTACAGGAGTGTAGTGGAGTCCCAGCTGGATGGCTCTGCTTTTGCCACCTCAGAGTTTTCACACCAGATAATGATACACTTCAAAAGAATATGAAGGTCATTTTAGCAGCTGGGTTATTTTTCATAGTAAAGGCCACATTTAACAAATTGTCCTGAATAAGCTGCTTAGATTTTTGAGGTGAAATGTAAGTCTTACTCAAATAATTGAAAACAAGCTCATTTAATTTTCTGTGAAGCATTTATATAAGTCTTGTAAGACTCAAGAATTATGTAAAAAAATGTAATCCTTTGCAGGGAAATGTGTCTGTGACTTAATCTTGTTATAATATTTAGGAAAGCATCCTTACCAGAGTACACATTCCTGTTTTAGGAAGTGCAGCATGGTAGGTGTCGAACAATTAGCAGTTTACAAAGACGGCTCATCATGAAGGAGGATGAAAACTGCTACTTAACCCCTGGCAGGGAGAGGGGATGCTTTCCTTGTCCTTAATGCTAACGATCTGTCTCTTTTTCTTCTATCCACTAACCTTTGTGGTAGTGATCTGAAGCATAAAGATTTTGTTTTGTTTAGAGGAGTTCAGGCTGTAGTTCACTGGCTGGGTCTTCAGTGATTCAACTTTTATTCAAAAAAATTAAATATCCATAAGTTGCCCTCAGAGAGTAGATTTTATTTTTAACAAATTCTGTCATTTGGTGGCATTAATGATATTATACAAATCTCAGTTCATGTTACTCTCTAAGTTTTGTTACAATATAAAATATGTCTTGTTTTAATTTGTTATCACCACAAGTGATATCTGAAGTGCTAGTCTATGCCAAGCTTTGAGAAAGACTAAAATCCTGCTCATGTCAGTGATATTACAGATGGGGAACTACAGCTGAATTCTGTGTGTAATGCCTTCCTAAAACAGGAGACCTTGAGCAGCACAGCTGTGCAAGCCCTTGAGTAGCATAGGCTCACAAATAGATACTGACATGCAAGAAAGCTTCATTCTTTTCACCTGTCTACCTGACTTGATGGGAGTACGTATTTATGTCTTGTAAAGACAGTAATATATAACATTTGAAGTCAAAGTATGTCAGAAGACCAAGACCACTGTATGCTGCCTGGAGTTGATACTGTTTTTTTTCTGTTTGTTTGTTTGTTTTTCTATCTGAACTACACTGTTGGAATACACTTGCAGTTGAAAGGATACCACAAAATATTGAAGTTGGTAAAAACGGGTGACATAAGGCAAATACTGGTATTAGAAAACTATACATTAGAAAATCAGGAGCTGTATTGCTAGCACAGTCTAAATTAACATGTAGTCTGAAGTAACAGGCATATATTGTCAGAGTAAATTTGGAAAAATCTGGGCATATTTATAAATAAAATAAAAAAATATAATAGAAAAATAAAAAATATAATAGAAATTACTTTTTATAATCATTTATAAGTTCCTATCACTGAGATTTATGTACATGATTGATCATTTTAGTACACTACAGATTATTTTATGGTTAAGTATTCATAAACTGGAATATATAAGCTTTTTAGTGGAGGTAATGTATAGAGCATTCTGTAGCATCTCCGGCAATAATTTATTATTGAAACTGTGTATTCAAGTAATATTGTATTATTTGTAAAACATTTATATAGATTCAGACCTGACCCAGGAGCACAATAACTCTCATATACAGTGCTGTTGCTGTTCAGAAATGCTATAACACTTGAGGATTAATTTTTTGCTGAACTGTGATCTTCAAACTTGTTCCTCCAGAATACCACATGGGTCTTGATGCAATACTCTAGAAGGTGGAGAAATGAAGGTATGAACACAGAACTTCACTAAAGGGCTTCTACACTCTATCCATCTCACTAATCCTATCCTATCCCCTGAAGCAAAATTCATAAGTGTTTCGGTTTAGGTTTTGTGTTTTTTTTTCTTCTGTTTTGTTATTGCCTTTAATTTCCACCCACATGAAAAGTCAGTATCACTGTTTTTTGGTTATAAAGAAAGTGTCAGTGTTGGAGCTCAAGTCCAGTGTACGTGTTCTGTTCCAGTTTGCAGCTAGAATGCTCTGGACTTGGATCATCTGCTGTACACTTCTTTTCGCATTGCAGAGGCAGAGTTCTTTCTAATTTCTTAGAATGCTGGGGGTGCAAAACTAAAATGTACCCTTGAAATGACACAGGAAGGTACTTAATTTTGTGAGATCTGTCTCAGTGCCTAATGCAGAGAAAGACAATTTTACATTTTCATAGTAAATATTCAATTATACATAATTCTTTCTAGTCCTGAGCCCCTCATACATTTGTGCCCACATTAAAGCAGAATACTTCATATCTGTGATTGTCATGCAGTAAAATACAAAATGTACATAACTGTGTACATTCCTTTTCTGAATCACACAGGGCTGTTTTATGTTGTCCAGCACTATTTAGTATATCATTATTTATTATTTTTCCTTTGCAACTCTCATCTGTCAGAAATATTCAGCTTTATTCATACCCTCAGGAAACACAAGGAGACTCTTCTACACAGTCAAGATACATTGAAATTTTGCCTCTTATATGGACAGAATATTCCCCAAGGGACAGCATAACATCTGTGCTTTCTGCCAAAGTGAGAAAACTGGTTATGCTGCTGAAAAGCAACAATAGTGGCACAGGCAATCTACCTTGTCCTCCTATCTTCTTCCTGCTGCTGAACAAAGAAATGAAAATTATCTTGCAAATCAGTTGCACTAATACATTTTCTCATTTGTTAGATGAGATGGAGTTAGGAACACTTTCCTTGACAGTTCTCCAGCTGTCAGACTAAGTCCTAAACCTTTACTGGAGGGAGAATTTCAGAACAAAAGTGTATACTGGGCTTTCTCACAGAAAACTGGGAGACATATTAGGAAAGAAAATATTCATAGAACTAATAACAGTACTTCGCCTCTCAGAATACTGTATATGCCAGTACAAATAATAGCAAAAGCTTTAAAATTACATCCCTGCTACCTCTATAGATAATTTTGAAAGTTAAAAAATATCACCTCAGTGAAAAGGACTCTTGATATGGTCTCTGAAACTTAGAAATTAGTTAGAACCGGTATTTTCATGAATGGTGTAGACAGCTATGGAGAGTTTGCCTGAACACCTCATTTCAATTGAGTAATGACGGTTCAGTGACTGGTGGTTAACTGGTAAAATCGTCTGACTGCTCTTGTGTCATTCTGTAGTCTTAAATTCTTAAATATGCTGTGGATTTTTTTTCCTTATTTTTTATACAGCTTGACCCTCTTCTGATGGGTTGGTCTTGAACGGTCAATATCCTGCCCCCAAGAATTTCTGCTGTGATGCAATACCATATTTAGCAGTTTCCACATACAAACAGCAGATGATTTGAGCTGAATATACATAAGTATACATGGCTGTATGTCACCATCCTTTAGTTCTGTTTAACCCTTCAGCAGCTCTTTGCCTTTGCCACCTAACAGTCTTGTTTGGAATGGGAAGGAATTCGGACTGTGAAAACATGAATATTTTTTCCTGCTTACAAAATTGTCTGTTTTTTCTTTTATACTATTGTGACAGCTAAGAATAATCTGCTTGACTGGTCAGTGGGTACGAAAGACTGTTTTGTCTCCAGCTGCTTACAGCTCCTCTGTGTTTAACAGCAAACAGACATGGGAAACTATGGTTTGGTAAAAGTCACAATGCACCATTAGTGAGACAGTGCTTCCAGCCACTGCTACCAATCACAATTTTATTCATTTTTAGTATTCTGTCCCACTTTACTCTATTACTATTTTCTCATTCTGTTTTATGCAATAACAAGAAAGTCTGCTGTTCTGGTTGTTGATAAACTAGATAATTTCTTTTTTTGTGTGTTGAGTCATTTTACTTAGAAATATAGAAGTGTTCTACATTCTTCTTATCAAAATACTTATGTTGAATGGTTTTGACAGTAATTCATGTCTCAGGTAATTATTTTAATTTTCAGAAAAAAAAGCTTTGACTTACATGAGCTACACT
The DNA here is from genome assembly GCF_036013475.1 of Columba livia. Taxonomy (NCBI): domain Eukaryota; kingdom Metazoa; phylum Chordata; class Aves; order Columbiformes; family Columbidae; genus Columba; species Columba livia. Next base: position 18,504,484 of record NC_088608.1, read on the forward strand.
GAGTGCTTAGCAACAAGAATATGAGTATATATGCACCTGCTTGCAGGAAGCTTGCAGCTGACCAAATTTGCTCCAAAAGATCGTGGTGTGGAAGAGGAGCTGCCTGCCAGCCCTGTAGTTCTTCAGTGGTTGCTGAGGTGCTCCAGAGCAGCACTTCTCATGCCATGTGGGTGCAGGTTCACCATAACTTAGGGTAGATCTGTCTCCCTAACTACAGTATAAACTAGAATGTGCATTTTGGTTTCTTCTCTCCTTGAAATCTAGACAGTTAAGCCATATTGGAATTTGGTTTGACAATATTTCTAAAACGTATTTATTACCACTGCCTTCCTAGGCAGATACTTATCCTGATTGCAACCTTCTCCTGTCTTTTGGGATGAGACCCAGACATGCAGCCTGTCCTACCTCTTTACTAATGCTTTGGCTTCCATAGATTAAGAAAGAAACTACTTATCTTTCAACCCATCACATCACTCAGTCTAGGTGAAAATTGAGTGCCCCGATTGAAAGCCCTGATTAGAGCCTGAATTTAAACAGCTCCTAGTGTATTAGGAGTAAAGGCAAAATATAGTTTTATGTGGAAAAAGATCCCCTGTTTGAATTGTGTACAAATACAACAGCTCTGACTTGCAATAATTCACTGGAAGACTTGCATTACACAATGATTTCATATGGTATACATAATGGTGTTTTCTGTCCAGTTTTGTACATAAAGTAATTACTTTCCAATGTACACTTTTCTGTAACTATATGTTTGTATTAACTGATTTTGTTTACCATATTTGAGGAAGTAATAACTACTCACAAAATATTAGTTTTGCAATATGGTTAAAATATACAAATATCTTTAATGAAAGCAATCACCTTTAGCTCCTAAAGTACTGATCATAAATGAAATGTAGCCAGACAGCAATTTTTTTTTTTTTTTTCCAAAATGAACAGTTTTTAATACTAGCATGATTAACTGCTTCCATCTGGAAGATGCTGCTTTAAAAAAAATGCTTTATGAAGCATTTTATGAAATATACCTGACTCAGTCGAGATATTAACTGTAAAAGCCTCTACAGAAAGAGAACAACACTAGAAGAATTTTAAACAAACAAAAAATAAACAAACAAAGCAAAACAAACATTCCAGTAGTGTTAGTAAATTAAATGGAATTTATAATCCTTTTAGGCTCTCCATATAATGACTCAGAAGGTATTGGCACTGAATGACAGAAGGAAAACCCATTTAACTTCTGCCTGTCTCTGTCCACCTTCATACCTACCCTACTATCTAAATATTACTCCAAAGGCATATTGGAGGATGAATTACATGACAGAAATGGCAATTAAGTATCTGATTCTCAATTATTTTGCTACAGAAGTTGAAGAAAATTAGATATCACACTACTAGGTATTTATAGCTCTTCTTGCCTATTAGTATACTGCTTCAGTGAAAACACACGATCAGGCTAACAAATTAAATGCTACATTTTCACTGGACTTCCTTTAATATATACTGGTGTTACAAAGGCTATTGTATAATAATACGGTTTTATTAACCATAAGATTACTTAATTCAATATACAGACTACTGGTTCAAACATCTTCAAAGGGGACTAAAAGTATTTTCAACAGCAAGCAATTACAGATATGCTTGGGGGAAGGAAGCTTGCAAAATGCAGCACAATACTGAAGAAATGAATACAGTAGTTTGCCACAAGAAAAATCAATGTACGTGGACTTTATTTTATTCAAGTGTACAAAACAGGGGTAAGAACATTTATTTTCTTGTCAAATGAAGTATAATGCAAAATAACTAACCAACTAAAATATATTAAGTCTTATTTTAAAATAAACGCAATGGATATTGCACAAGAAAGAATAAAGTCACTGAAAGTCATTGAAACTGAAAAGATTTTATTTGTTTTAACATAAAGTACAGTTATTTCATGTGTGGAATGAAAATGAATGAGTTTTCTGCCAAAGCCTCAAACCAACCCAAGCCACGTAGTTGAGAGAAAGATGTTTCTTTAACTTTTTTCTAACTGTTTAGCCTTTGCTTGAATGCTGGAGCAGCTCCATCAGTGAGATGCTACTGAAGAGCAGCAGCTGGCATCTTATCACTGTGATTTATCTCAATGCTCAGAACTACTCTGTACAGCAAAATGAGAAACCCCATGGCTACAATCGCTACACCAGCAAAAGCTGACAAGGTGCTGGGTTGGTGGGAATTTTCAGAGGAAAACTGATGATTGAGGGAACCACTGCTGAAACTGGTGCTGCAGGGCTGAGGGAGAGAGATGTCTGTAAGACAGACAAAACATGCAGACATGCACAAACTGAGATTGTAAAGATTTCTTTTGTTAAATCTAGACCTTTATCACATAGCTAATAGGTTTATCTCATAATATTGCCACCACACGTTAACCTAGATTTGCATTTTTTCTACCCAGTGTCATTTTGTACTGTGATAGTTCAGGGCCACTCTCAGATATCCTGTTTCTCTGCTACAGTTAAGAGTGAAGGGAAGATTCCAGATACAGATGGATGAAATCAGTACGCAGGGTCAGCCAGTACAAACTGCGGCCATTCTGGAGTAGGCAGGCTGGTGACAGTAAAAGGAGGAGGAAACTTCAGGTTGCCTGTACTAACAAATCATTCGTATATACTGACAAAGCATAGGAATACAGTCTTATCAAATTCTCTCACAAATGCATGAGCCTGCTTATGACACAGAGGCATCCTGGGTTGAAATAATTTATAACTTAATGTAAAAGCTGTACAGATTTGTTTAGTTTCAGTGTAAGTTTGAGATATTTTCAAGTGAGTAGCAAATATTTGAAAGTTTGATCAATCCCCTATTTTTTTTTTCCAAGTGTGTTTCCACTTTGAAAAGGTGTTAAAAATTGAAAGAGGGCTGAATTGTGTAGGATAAAGAGCCGAGAAAGAGAAGAAGTCATAACAGTTGCAACTTATTCTCAAATAAAGCTCAGGTTCACAGAACTAAGTAGTAAGTAATTAGGCACCTAAGACTCACTATAATTATTTAGTGTGACATCTCTAGAACACCCTGGCCCAGTTCATTTCAGTGAGGGGAAAATTCTCTTCTAGATCCCTTCTAGATCAGATAATAAAACTGTTTTTCTGTGATAGCAAGTAGTTACTGTGATAATTTTTTCTGCTCTGAGGGAAGAGGAGTGTACCAAAAATACAATAGAATGCACCACAAAACCAAAGCAAAACCACTAAAATGTGAGGAAAGAGTTTTGAATAAACAGCTGAAAATTTTGAGGGAGACTTTTATTCCCAGAAAAAATAAGTTTTCCACTCTGTCTGTCTGTCTGTCTGTCTGTCTATCTATCTATCTATCTATCTATCTATCTATTTTCCCAGAATAAATCTGCATTCCAAACTTTCACAGTTTTGACTGGAGTGGAATTTCTGTCCCCAGCAGTTCTAGTAATGAGAAAAAGGTTATATACATTTTCCAGGTAAATGCAGCATAAGAGCATTTAACTAACTGTGTTTCCTTTGGGCTAGGAAATTAAGTACCGAGTTCTTCAGGCTGCTGCTTCTCAGAACATAAATTATTCTTCCCATGAAGAAATGTGTGTCCCATGCTTTTTCTGGTAGTTGCTAAAAGAGAATTCTTTATACCATATTTATACAGTATTTGACAGGAAAGTAATTGTGTTTGGTGAAATGCATAAGCTCTGCAAATTTGTGAGGTTTTTCTAAGTGATATAGAAAAAAACTTCTAAGGTGTTACATACTATAATTATATGTGAGTACTTGCTTAGAGGTTGCTGGTAGTTATTACAGTTTCCTACCTTTGGAAGTATCTTAATTGCTAAGACATTTTCCATAAATAATTTTTTGTCTACTTTACAATTTCAAAGATCAGTCACTATCCATATGAACAGCAGTTTGAGGCAGTGCTAACTATAGGCTACATTTTGCAGAAGGTTTACACTAGTGTAAGCCAATGTTTCTGCAAAGCGAAGCAGCCCTCGCCTGTCTTGGACTGCTCATTTCCACTCTATGGAACCCCTTCCATTGTGCAACTACAGATGACTGTGTGGCTATGTGCAGCCATAGTAAACTAAAATAAAACTGGATTTTGGCTGGCTGATATTAACTCCATTCTCCTCCCTATTAGAGATGACTAGAGAGACACACATCCCATTGTGTGAGGGGGTAACACAGCGTCAAGAATAAGCACTCGAAGCAGAATGGAGACAAGACTCGTTCTTTCAGCATCAATGACAAGCTGTTTATGGTTACAGATTCATTTTCAGAAACAGCTAGTCCTAATTACCTTATTAAACAAGATATACAGGGCCAATTTTGCCAGCACTGGGCATTTCTTTGGCAGTACCAAGCAACAGAAAGTTCCGGCTTAAATTTTGCCTCAGCTGTGCATATCTGTTATGCCTACAGTAAGATCACCTTTGCTTTGGCCAAAGCAGTGCTGATTATTCCTTAAATGATAATATTAACAGGTGTCAGAACGTTTCAGCTAAAGACTCAAACTGCTTTCCAGGCAAGTGCAAGTCTTTCAGTTTATAACAAAATTGTTGACATCAGTCATGTTTCACTATAGGATAAAAGTATATATTTTGAATTGCTCTTTGATTGCTTTCATTCATGCCTAGCCTTTAAGTACTGAAACCTGCCAGGGACAAACAAGTTACTTGGAGAAATCCTGTAGGGTTTATGCGGATCTGGTTGTAAAACAGTGGTACCTACTGTAATATGACACGTTTTTGAAAGAGAGCCATTTAACTATAGACTTAGAAGCAGCTCATACTGTGGCACCATTCCAAGATGACTGACTGTGATAGTTACAGATTGCTTGATATGCATTATATATCAAGACATTATAAATTATGAGAAACTACTGTCAGGCAAGCAATTATGATAGCTCATCTTGCAATGCTAATTACAAAATGTCTGGAAAATACCTTATCTACATTTATGAAGCTTCCTGCATTGATCAATGAAGTAGATATGACAGTGTAAAGAGGCATGCTACAATTACTAAGACCTCAGTTAAATAGATATCTGCATGGCACTGGAGAACTATTCACAAATGCATATTGTTGCAACCTATGGAATGAGTGGTGTTTGGAAGTAGATTTTGCACCCTTAAAACAACTTTTAGATCCATAAAGAATTTTGCTCAGGTCCTCTGGAATCAATATCTTCCAACATAAACTGATTATGGTGATACGCAAATCTTGCAGCTAACTAGAAAACAAGCTGTGTAAAAGACAAATGAGATTTAAAATGCATTTCACAAGGTACGTATGAATGCCACTTTACAAGACACTGTTGATACTTCATCTGAAACACTAAGTGCCATTCTTAGTACTTGAATCGAAGAAAATTACACTGAAATCAGCCTAGGTGCAGAGAAGGGTAGCAAAGAGAATGAGATACTTACATTGCTAAGAAAAAACTGATATGTAGCCTTGAAAAAGTGAAGGTTAGAGGATTAGAAAAGTCCTGTATGGAAGCGTATGTGGATGAGACAAATATTTGAGCCTAAGTCAACAACAGCAGTAGAAGAAATGGTTATTAATGGCTCAAGTACGCATCTCAGCTGGACATTAGATAAAGGTACACAATCATTGAAACAATCAGGTTCTGAAACAGCCTTTCAAACAATTGATCCAGAAACTCTAGTTATGTTTAAGTTGGAACTTAGTAATTTTAGTAAACAGATTACTTGGTGTGATTCTCTACAAGTGAAGCTGGTGGGACTCAATGGCATCAAAGTTCTTTCAACTTTGACATTCCTGTTGCAACTGAATTACCTTCTAAAATCTGCCTTTCAGTCAGATTTCCCATCCCTTCCAATACTTTTTATAAACTCAAAGGATTATTTTTATCCTTTGCTGTGGTATTAATAGCAAGTCAATGGTTATTTCCATTGACCTCTTCATCAGTGTGTCAATGACGATTAAATGTATCTGCATTGTATTATGCAATATCACTGCTGGTCACACTGGGGTATTCTCTTTTTTTTTGCTGCAACCATCTGATTAAAAAATGAAAATAAATGAAAAATTGAGAAGAGAGTTATTTTCATGTCTACCAGCTTTGAGAGTGCCATGGAAAATCTGCTGTTAGTTAGAAGCTACAGGTTATGTATGATTAGAAGTGCAGTATCTCCAAGTCCACAGCTTCCATTTCTACATATAGGAACATAAGTGTAGCTAAAGCCATGGCACCATTTAGAACAGAATAAATAGAAGTGAACTACTCCTAGCGCAGAGCAGTTATCGTTTAATTCCCCTGACACAGAGCAAGGAGTGGTCCATTTCCTTCTTGAAGCTTAGAGTGAACTGACTATCTGCAGAACTGCAAGATACCATAGAGGGCAGTTCCTAATTAGTGGGATCTGTAGGGTAGATATGCTTAGAAATTTTGGAATAGTGAGTGTAATTGTAGATTTTTTAGATTTGTGTTCCCTCAAAATAGTATATTTTAAATTACTATTCACACCGTATGAATTTTTAAATTGCTTTTTTTAGCTCATAAATGATTTCTCAGTCAGATTATCATACCTATGGAATATGCATATAATTAAAAAAATAACCTGTGAACAAGTGGGTAATACAGTACTTGATAACTGCCGCAGTCTAAATTATTAACGAATCTGTCACAAACAGTACTGCTAAATTTGTTTTTAAATATTATGTTTCCTTTGCATTTTACATTATACACTGAGGATATCTGCTAGCAGCAGTTGCTACCAGGCAAAGGATAGACAGTCATTAACTGTTAGCTGTCTCATATATTGGAAACTTGTCAAGAACTGTAACAGTACCTATGTGTCATTAGAGTCATAGTGTCATATCCTAAATTACCTGTAATGCTAAGAGAAGCTATTAAGGTCGTTCAGCACAGAAATAGGCTCATGGTCCTGTATATGTATTATCCTTATGTTAGTTTGAATGTATCTGATTGCCACTTTCAGTTAAGCATTTAAATGCAACTGTTTTCCAGTAAACACACGTTGTTCTTTACAGTTAGACTACTAAATATAGATTTATTGATTTGAAGAAAATATCACAAGCTTAGAAGAGATAAATGAGTATCATGATTTAAAATCTTCTCTGTCACTTGCTATGGGTTGTATTTTTAGCCTCGGGAGAAAAGCCAGAAGGTAGTTCAAAGCCTGACCTTTACTCCTCAATAATCAGACTATATATAGTGTTTTACTGCATGGACATTCTTAAAAGAGCTCCAGGTCCTTGGTCTCCCTATTCTGCTCACCAAAGTAAAAGGTTTCAGGTATTGAAAAGGATACTTTGAGTGCAAGTAGATGTGGTAAATGTTATTTCAAAAGGAATTGATTCCTCATCTCATACTCCATACATTTTCTGCATTTAGGAAGAAGGCATCTTTTGCTTGTTCTCTCAAAATGGTATGTGACCTGCTTGGCTGTATACTTTTTTGCATATTCTTTGAACATTACATGAAAACTATGCAGCTTGTATCTGGCCGTATTTCTGCAGCTGCTCCTTTGCTGCTCCTCTTTTGAGAAGGAAATGCCTTATTCTTACTGGAAGGACCTGAGAAAACAAAAATATACCACTCTCCTTCAGCTGTGTAGCATAGTTCTAATTGAGAAAGGCAAGGATCATTAATCATCAAAAAGGCTCCAAACATGTTCACTTTCTTAGATTTAGTACATCATAAACAGTAATACGTACTTCCCTCTAGGGCTGACTTGACCTATGTACTAAGCTTGCTTGCTGTAGATGTGTCATATCTCCATAACCATTTGAAACTTTAGAAGAAACAGAAACAAAGCTCTGTGTTAGAGTGGAATACAAATTTTCAAGCATATTCCTTGCCTAACAGCAGTTTCATCACATGGTTACTGTTTTGTGACAGTCTTTAAAACTTTAAACAGTAAGCCTAAACAGAATATACTTGGTTTGAAAGTATTGCAAAATATTCTGAGTACTATCACCTATCTCATATCACTGCTCTTTCATCTATGGTTTTGCAAAATGTAGCATTTTGACTGGAACTGGTGATAAAGAAGCACAATAGTTCTGAGTCAGATTCTGGATCCAGAGTGTATAAATTTAGACAAAATAAGTTATAAAATAGAGTTATTTAATTAGCTGATATTAGAAATAAAGGTTTGAAAACCAATTCCAAATATGTATTATGTTGTGACTGTGTATTTTATAAGAATAAAAACATACTTACATTACACAGACTGTTGCTCACATACATTTACATGTGAAAAAGTTATGGAAACAGAAAATACAGATTTGCCTACCAAAAAGGATTTGCTCTGTCTTCTGAAAATGCTATCTGTTGTCAAAGCAAAATTTCTTTATTACAAAAGATGTTACTTGTAAATAAGATGGGCCAATGCTGCACTATCCTGACCCCGTACACAAAAGAATTTTGCATTTCCATTAAAAATATATAGCTTGTGGGACTCGGCTGACAAGCATGGCCATCCTTGAAGCCTCAGGATTTGTCTCTATGGCCAACCTGGTTTGTATGTTCTTTGGCAGCTCCTTCTTTCGTTAATAATTTACAGTGGTTCTCAGATGGTTTCAGACAGCTTCAGTACTAAGTTCCAATAGTACCTTAAGGAGAATCATATAACAGTTACAGCCAGATTGTAGTGCAGTTTGAAATGAAAACACTTACATATGACTAAAAATTTTCATGATCTAACCAAATGCAGATTGGTTTTCAAAGAAATTCCTGTCTGATCACCTTGAAAATTTCACAAGAGATCAATATATAAGAGAGCACCATGTAAACAGCTGGACTAACACAGAAACACATTTTGGGGCAGGATCTTTTGCTGCAGCTCCTCCAAGAGACAGTGACATCTTAAACAGAAATATCTGTTTCTTGAAGATCCACGCCAACAATAGAGATAAGTCTGACTATTCTGATTGATAATATGAATATTCAGTAACACCCTGCCCCTAAATAATTGTATTTTTAAAATGAAATTTTCATTAAAGTTTTTCTAATATTTCTAGAGGTTATATCAAGGACTTAATAGGATAGTTCCTTGTTTTAATTACAGGTTCTCGGGCAATGCTGTAGATAAGACTGAACAGGTAACTCTGCCCAAGTTATCCATAATTCTGATTCACTTCATTCGAAATAAACCCAAAATACTGAGGAAATATTTATCCCAGGAAGAGAGAGCAAGTCTTACTCTATTAAGTAATAATTAAGTCTTACTCTATTAAGTAATATGATGGTTAAATTTTCTGGAATTTGAAATCTGTTTCTAATATCTGTCACATTCTCATTCATAGCTCGATAAGACAGTAATAGAGAACCAGATACGGTTGCTATGTATTTGGAAAATAAGTTTCAAAAATAGAGTATGCAGGATAGACAAGATGAATTTCTGGCTTCATTCAGTAAGTAGATGTGTCAACACTTTTTTTCAGTGGGACCAGATTTCTTTTTGCGGTTCTGTTCGGATTTGTCTTTGTTTTTGTTTTTTCTTGAATTTAATTTTGCCTGAAGTGGCAGAGTTAAAAAAGATGAGTACCAAATGCCTTCTACATTGGAAATCTTTGAAAAACTGATGACTGTGTATGAACGAAATATTCAAGGACATTGTGACATTTCATTGTCACCTACAATGTAAAATTAAATGAATTGTGAGTAAAACTAAATGACAAATGGCATGAAATTAAATTTTGAATTAGGGATTTCTTCAATGATAAATTTTCATGGTAACAGTTATTAGGAGGAAGTATTGTGTTTCAGAAGAAAGTCTTACATCTGTTTTCTAAGAATTCCTGCTTCATGGAAGTGACTCAACATGAACTACAAATCATTGTTGATACCAGAAATTCAGTATATGCATCAGTCACAGCCCAGAAAGAATGATACAGTTGGAATTAAATTTTTACTTTAGATTTCAAAACACAGTTTCTCCTCTGGGTTGATTTGATGGTATGTGTGATAGGTAACTCAGACCTAATTAGTATATGGAGTCCCCATGCACAAAGCAGTATGGAAAACAAGTTGTGTGTTGAAAGTCAAATGTACACTTCCCTTGGCAAGTGCAATCAGTTCCATTTGCTCTTGCAATGGTCTGTACATGTGTTTTATTTTGAATTCATGTAGGATGGGTACTTGCCTGGCTTTTATGCTACCAAAGAATTTCTGTTACAAGGGGAAGCTACAGCTTCCCTGCTAGCATGATTTGTTTCTTGCCGGCTACAAGAGCATAAGAAAGATGTTACGTGGCTGAGGATCTGCCCCCAAGAATTCATTATGCCAGGATGCACACAAGAGAGATGCAGAAATAGGGAACATAAGGAAGATGGTATGAAATGGCTACAAAATATCACACCACAGTTGAATCTAGACCAGTATATGCATAGCATGAGTCATTATCTTCAGCAGAATAATAGTTTATATCATATTTTCATAATGTTGGGACACAGGAAGCTGAACAATCTCCTTGGATCCTGGGGACTGACAGTGAGATATCGGAGGTACCATTGCTCCTAGAGGGTCAGTATGTTCCTGTAGGTATTCAGCACTTAGTTCAAATTTATTTATATGTTGGTTTATAAATCTATTCCTACTCTGATCATTAGTCTTCACATGCAAGTCAGTCTTGACTAAAATTTTCTTTTCCTACTGCTTCCATTGAAAAATTAGAACTAAATCCTCAAGGATTCTGATCCCCTTTAGACTTCTGAATTTCTTGCAAGTGTTATATAAAATACAAACTCTGATATGTCATATATTAATAATCTCCATTCAATGTTTGTATGTAGTAAACTCTCTAAATTCTGCTTCATAGAAAGAAATAATTTGCAATCAGATGTATTCTTTTAGTCCCAGAAGAAAATACAAAACTATGGTACTTCTAACTGCTTTCTATCTTGATGGTAGAAAAAAAGACACTATTACACAGTTGTGACCTTTCTGATCAGAAAGGAGGATGAAAAAGATTAGTCAAACACAACAAATGCTCTCTTTTAAAATAGACACACTATACTATTTGTATCTCCAGACTAGATGTAAACGACAAAATATTCAGATACTGTTACCATATATTGTCACCTTAAAAAGACAACATTATGAGTAGGTACATGTTAAATAAATGACAAAGATGGTACCACCAGTTTACAAATTAACTCTCTAAACTACAATTTTTATTCACTTTAAACTTTTTAAATGGGGAACCTTAGTGACTGAAGAAAAAGAAAAGCTACCTTTAAATCCCAACATACTGATTTTATTAATGAATCCTGACTTTTATATATTTTAAAAGATTTTTTGTAACTGTTATGTTCATTATATTTTGTTGCGACAGTCATGCAGAGCATCATCCTAATAGAAAGATCCATTTAGATATATATGCAGCATTTTAGCACATCAAACAGAGCCTGTGTTTTCTAACTTTTTTTTCATAGTTCAATACCTCTTTGACATGCCTTAAAGACATCATCACACATTTCAAGATGTTTTGACAAATCTTGTCTCTGTATGTACTTTGTGATAACTTGAATGCAAACCCATTTTGGCACTATTGCCCAATGGAATATAATGCAAATTCTTCAAATTTTTATTCTGGAATGTGAAAAACCTGCTCCATCAAAGACAATTAGAGTAACAAACAGCAGGTTTTATCAGTCCATTTCTGTTCAGCACAATTTCCCCAAATCTGGCAACCTGCTTTGTCCTTCAGGAAAACAAACTCATTATGTCCATTTCCTGCCGGTGTGATGTATGAGCCAATATTTAAAAGCTACTCAAAATTAATGCTCACAATGGACTTGTCTGTATTCTTGTATTGACAGTCAGAATTGGACATATATTTGATCATAGCTTATCTGAGTTAGCTTAATGTGATTGAATAAGATTGATCAATATTCACGCTGATAAATCTGATGCTCTCTGTGTTTTAATTTAGGATGATATCTAGCTTTTGTGTAGTTCTCTGTTGTAGTTCTCTTCAATATTTTATCTTTCTTGCAATATGTACTTGGACGAGCAATGACATTTAAATTATCTTGACTGGCCTCTGTGTCAGCACCTGTTGAAGTAAATTGGACTAGTTCACTCTCTTGGTTATTGCTCTGTTCTTTCTGTGGATTCAGGAAGACATAGCTGCATAATTTACAGTCAGGATATATCAAAAGATTTCCCATAATCTGAAGAGCTAAAGACTAGGGAAAAAAAAAAAAAAAAAAGAAAAAAAACCCCGAAAACTGAAAAGAGTGTAAAAGGAGTGTTGTGATTCTGATAAGCAAAGGATGGACCATTCTTTTCAATACTGGTCAGCTGTATAGTCCTCTGGTCTTCAAACTTTGGAATTGACATTCCACAAGAAAAAGTTTTCAAAATTTTCTTGTAGATAAATGAACTTCAAAGGGCTCACATAGAAATAAATGATGTTTCTAATTATCACATCCCATGAGTGCATAAAGGATCCATTCAACTGCAGTTGTATCAAGTACATTGTCAGAATTCAGCTAAATGTGGGTTTAAAGTAGGTGTGAGCAACTGATCCAGATTTGCATGTACATGCACTGGCACTGGATGCTAACAGGGACCTACCTTTGGTTCTCTTTTGCCTAAGTGCTAAGGATAACCCATAGTATCTGACCTGTCTGGAGCTGGAGATGATTAAATAAAAATGTCAGAATAGATTTAGTTCATAGGCGTAATATTACACAGAAATTCAACATGATGATATTCTGCAATAAGCTAGTATAACTTAAAAGGGCTATTAACTCTGTACCACTGGCACTAGCTTTTTAAACAGACAGACTGAGTACACCACATTCAAATATGACAAAATAAGTTTCCATTTTCTTTGAGCAAAGTGAAAATTATTATATGGACTAAGAAGTATATGCAGTAATGTAGAAAACTGTTTGTTTTTTTCATATTTTGAATGAAACAGGTAGTTTTAGGTAATTAAGATGTTTCGGTTAGGATAAACACATTTAAAACAAATTTGGAAGGGCATCTTGCATCATTGTGGCAGTCTTTCTCTGCAGGCAGTCAGGGCCTATGATTCTTTTAATTGCTTATGATCACCTTTGTAAATGGAGTTCCAAACCTTTTTCAGAAAAGGTTTATTTCTGCAATGAAAAGTATAGAGCAAGAATATTTTGCTTTATGATTGCTCCCTCCTAAATTAGAAATAAAATATAAAGGCACAAATGAACTAATACAAGTATTTGTATTCTCAGCCAAAGTTTTCTCTCTACAGTTCTGCTATTCTCTCTCCAAGTCTGCTATTTGAAAGATTTAATGCAATGCTGATTGCAAGAATGTGCCATGCATTCAGGTATTCCATCACAATGGAAGGCTGGATGATCATGACAAACCCAGGACAATCATTTAATTCAATAACATTTCAGAGCTTTCAGTACTTCAGAGCCAAGTCCCAAGATGCTAAATATTTTATTGGCAGAAATCTCACTGTGAATTACAAGTGCTGACCACCAATTAGAAAATAGCCTGACAGTAATAGGGGGGGCAAAAAGTGTTTATATTCCCTTGATACACATTTAAAGGTTGGATATAATGTTTTCATAAGAATTCTGTGTTTTGGGGAAAATTCAACTTCAGATCCCCTTTCATTCCCAGATTAAATAATCAAATTCTCTAGAAGAAGATAAGCTTATGTAACTAGTTGACCAGTGGTGAGTGCCTGAATCACTGAGGATACTGGTCTGCTACAAGTCTTGGCTAAATCCTAAGATTTTTTATTTCAAGCTGAAGAGTTTGTATTTTAATTAATGCTCCATTTGTCCTTTCAGTCCAGGTGACATCCGCTATACTACTAATGAGACACGTACAAATTTAAGAAGTATTTTCTTAAGGCATAAGAACTGTAGAGTCATAGGCTTATAGATCAGTGAATCACAGGACCAGGACACCTACTGCATACTGAGGACTGACTCAATTTCATCTTCTAAAAGATTTTGTTCACCAAAAGCATGCCTCTTTTTCCAGCTATAGTAGTTGGTGTAATACATTATATTTCATTTCCATGCACACCATGATTGGCTTGTATCTTTAGATGTTCTCTGTGACAACAATTGATAACAGTCATCCTCAAAACGTGTTTTTTAACCAACCTCTTCTCAAGAATAACTAGCAGTGGACTTTCTGCTGTGTTTATCCTGGAAGATAACTGAAGAAACATTAATTTCTTGCATGTAGAAAACAGCTATGGAGTAATCTGTCAACTAGACTAAATGGGAGATTTTTTTCAGTAATTAATAGTCCAGAAGACCCCCTAGCCTTAGGGACACTCCCCGGTTGAAGGAGCTCCATAAGGCCATCCCAAGTTCAGCCTGAATTCCTGAAGCTGCTGCCACATCCCCCAAAACATCCTTTTCATTCAGCCATCTGTTCAGGATTGGTAACTGAAAGGTTGCTGTCACAGGAACCGCTAAGAAGACTTTTAATTGTCCAGAGTTATCCTAAATAATGGGAAATAACATGGTTAAACTCTGAAATGTAGTTCTCATTAGAATTCAGGAAGACCCTTGTTCCAGTGGGGAAATACACGTGAAAGAGATGTGCAGTGTGAAAATCTTCATAGTCATGTTGAAATGATGAAGAAAAGCTATTTTTTACTAAGGATCTAAAGCTAACAGAAGAAATATATTTAAGTTCCAACAATGGGAGGTTGTGTTTCTAGAGCAGAAGCTTAAGAGCTGATTGACGGGTGTCAGGGCCCATGTTCCACCGAGGCAGCGCAGTGGCTGATTTGCCTGCCCCTCTGCTATGCCCATTTGTTTCTCGACGCTACAGCACTTTTACTGGTGGAAACTGCTTTTTACTCTCAGCAAAATAACCAGAACTGAACAGATGGAGCATCACAAAAGCAAACCAAAGTAGTTGTGTAATTTATCTCTACTTATGGAACTATTATGTACAATCAGTCTTGTCTCCACGCAGGGGATCTCTTTGCTGTTAATCCATAAGGAAAATGCCTGTGGAAGCCATTCAGCACTGGCTGAGTGGCACATGAATATCAGGGAAAATAGGATAAAAGTATTTAGTAGGAGTGGACTAGCAGAAGTTGTGAGTAGACATATTATCTGTGATTCTTCCCAGTGTATTGGCTTACATCCTGGTTTGCTGAAAAGGACTTGGTATAGACAAATGTATGCATGAAATATAGAAGGCTCATTGGGCAGATAGAGAAGGATTTAAAAATATAACTCTATTTTAAATACTTTCAGATGAACATTTCCAGTGCTAGATTTTGTCTGGTGTCTGGAATAGTAGACATCAAATTAAATAATCTTTTTTGTGTTTGCCTTAAAATACAAAACCAAAACCAAAACACCAAAACAAACAAATAAACAAACAAACCCCACACAAAACCCACAGAAAACAAAACCCATTTGGAACGGAGTTTTAACATACTGACATTCTGTTCTGATTAATTTATTGAAAACAAAATAAAAAAAGTTACAGAATGTCCTATTGCCCCCAAAATGATATTTCTGCCACAGGAAAGATTTTTCAGTGCTTCCTTTTTATACTTCTACTAACTTGTTTAGGGCAATAATAAAAACATTTCTTATAGTGTTGTTTCCACTAAGGAACTTAAAGATTTCCACTATACACTTTTAATTTTGGCTCCATACCTTCCTGTTACAACTAAACATTCACATTACAATTTCAATTTACAACCATAACTAAATAAAATTCACACAAAATATTAAGCTGACAAAATCAGTATTTTTTCCCCATTAGACTGTGTGCAGAAATAGTATATAAACCTGATGTTGCCTGCTTCTTATTGGAAGCTTTTAAATCCTTATTCTTTCAGAAATTATCTACACAGTAAAGTACCTGTCTACTTCAAATGCAAATACTAGCACAAAATAACTTTACTTTTTTTTTCAGTGATATTTCTTTTCCTACACATTTGGATGCAAATATTTCTTCTGCTTCTGATGAAAATCTGTACCATGGAAACGTATTGAATGAAATAAGTCAAATTCTAAGAATGACAGGGGTAAGTCTGTATTTTGTTATTAAGTATGGGTAAATAATACCATTCACTGTATTTTGACTTACTCATAAAACAGAATTACTAACTCTTACAGGAAACATAAAATGGATAGCTGTTGTCCAATTGCTGGAAAATGTGTAATTTCAGCTTTCTCAGTCTTAATATGAGAGCTAAATTGCCAATGCACTTGATGTGATTCAGTATTAAAAATCCACAGTAGCACATGGCCTTCAAATGTGACATTTTAAAAATGAAGGGTATTTTCTGCATGCACATTTCAAATTACTGTGAAAAGGTATTTTAATATCAGCTGTTTGGTAATAAGCTTTTGAGTTATGTCCCAATGTTTATAAAACGCAAGTGTCATTCTTACTGTCTAATATAACACAGTATACAACCGGGATATTTACCTAGCAGTGGGAAAACTCTTACTGTAAGTGGATTGTTTAAACATCTGCCTCATTGTGTGTGGCTTGGGGAGACTGACGAGATGCAAGTGCTGGTTAAGGCTGTGTTATTTCTCCTGAGTTTACAGAGAACAATACTGAAATATTACTGAATGTTATATAGGAGAAATTTCCACCTTATGCATAACAGATGCCCGTATGTTTTATAAGACAAAACCAACAGTCCAGGACTATAGAAACTGATACGTGGTATGCTAGTGTTTCCCCATGGAACTTCTGCTATTAAGACAGTCTTAAAGAATATGCAAAAAACATTAGTATCAGCTTTGAAAGTTAAAAAGAAACGTTACATTCATTGCTGACATACAAACTACACAACTGTATTCTAGTGAAAATTGGATATTTGTAAGTGCCAAATGGTCAGTTATGATTGTGTATTCAAAAGATGTCATGTGAGCATTAGGGCATAAACTAACAAATTGCTTTGAGTGTAAACCTGTGTTCATGGGCATATTGCTAACAGACTAGATGTTAAAAAAACAGTGTTTACAAAGGACTAGCCATGGTTGTTCTAATACAGCTCTCTATAAGAAGTGCTAGGAAATGCTTGTTTTTGGTGATCAAAGTAGTGTTTGTTCAACATAATCCCAGATCAGGAAATTATCCTTGTTCAGGTTATAAACAGAGGATTAGGATTATGAATGTCTGATTGATCTGAACATGGTTTTTAAAAAAATAAGTGCATGTAATTTATACTATCAGCATGTTTTTATCTAAGTATTTATCTAAGTATTTTCTAAAATTTGGCTACACATAAAAAATACAGTTTTAATAATTAAATTTTGACTATTTTATAGTAAAATTAAATCTGTAAATTATCCACTATTACATCATTTATGAGTATAACATAAAGCAGTAGATTGTTCATTATTTATTTTAAGTTTTGTATATGCATGAACTGTTTAATCATCATTCTAAAAGCATTCTTGGCTAAAAATAAAACATGAAAAGTCTCAGGTCAGAAATTGTGTTAGGATGATAAATGAAGTTAGAACCTTTAAGATGGAAGCAGCTCCATGGTACTGTGTGCTAACCAATGGTTCTTAGTCCTCTTTCTGATGAAATTCACCCTAGAAGGTTCTGATTTGCTTCCAGTTATATTCAGAACTGAATGGGTTCTGCTTTGTTTAATGTTTAACATCTCAGGACCAGAAAGTGATCTCCAGTTGTTCACGGCTTTACATAATAGATTGACAAGTTAACATCTTTTGCTTGTTTCCATAGTAACATAACAGATGAACCTGAATTGAGCTGAATGTATCTCGTTTCAAGAGTATGAAGGTATCTTTATGCAATTGTTTTTGGTGTGTTCAGTTGTGAATTGTGTTTTCTATCATGAAAATCCGATTTTGCTAACTGACTGTTTTGAATGCACATACTAAACTACACTTTTTTCCACTTGAAGAAGTCATCATCCACTCAGAACAGGCTGTTAGATCAAAGGTTGTTCTAATCTAATTTATTTCCAAAAATTGATTTGCTTTATGTTGCAACCTCTTGATACTTCAGGTTTCTAATATTCTTCCTTTGAAATGTGGTTCACTGCATTTCAGTCTGTTTCTCCCCCGTTCTGCTCTTCTGCAAAGGGACATACTTCATGGGCCTTTCGTATGCCAGCTTTTAGTAACAGTTATAATAGTTAGAATATCATAATCATTTTGCAAGTGAATTTGTCCCTCTCAAAGGCTAACATTTTCAACTTTTTAATAGCATGTATTTTTTTCATTTTACAGCTTATACTGTGGTGTATGTACACCTGTTCCAGTAACTATTTTCCCTAAGAGGCATTTTCACACATAGTTATGATCCAAATGTAAAACCTTGTTCATTATTCGATTGCACATTATTTTACAAAGCACACAGAAAAAGCTCCAGCAGAGTCATTGTGGGTGGAATATTCTCAAGGTCATTAATTGTTATTTATTTTCATCACCGACAGTTGTTGTTGCCATGAATAATTAAATGACTGAAATTTTACAGTGTTGTCCCTTATGATACTTGAAAACATTAATGGCAATATTCCTCTTTTAGATTTTACTTCTCAAATCTTCATGCCAATTTATCATCTTCTAAACTATAGTTCTGTTTCTTTAAAAAGACAAAATTTCAATATTTTTTACTAAGTAATGACTAGCAATAAAAATTAGAATATCTATAGCACTATCACCTTCAGTTTGGTGTCAGATCATCAGACTATACTGTAGAAATAATGCCATAATCTCCTGCTATTTAAAGGTGAACATAAATTTAAAAACATAGCAAAAATGAGTCTTGCAGTTGCTGTTTTTCTTATCTCTATAATAATAATGCCACGGACTGATAGTCTCCTGTTCTTCATGGTTTGGAACAACACCACAAACAAAGGAACACCTCAGATGAGTGGGAATATTAGCTGCAAAACAATTTCTGCTTAATCATCATTATTCCCGGCTTTCAATCAGTAGTTTTTTTAGGCTTCCCCCTCCGTGTTTAAAAAAGTTAGACAGTAAAATTATATTGCAATTAGGTGAAAATTGATCACCTAGGTTCCTACGATTTCTTTCATATTTTTAGTCTGAGCAGTTTCTAAAGTCACACAACACATTGGTTTTAGTGGTAGTGGTAGTGCTACACACAGAAATATAGTCCCTGTCCTGGATAATTCCAGATCTCTGTAGATTCTGCTGTCACTTTTACCCTTTCAGTTAGTCCTGAACACTCAGTTTGCAAACAGTTAACTGCAATTTCTACCACCAGCCCATTCAAGTAGCTGAATGTGACTCACTTTTTTGGATAATACTGAAATATATTTGTATTGATCTGATGCTTTATTTATAGCATCACCTTTCTTCATCTGATGAAATGCAACTGAATAGCCCCTGAATGGGTTCCCTGCTCTGCAGTTTTCTTTGTCATGATACCATCAGTGAGAGCTGCGAATTGTCACTAGGTCTCATCATCTAACTGTTTCTCTTGTAAGAGTATAAAATTTGTTTTTATTCGAGGAAACTATCCGCTTCTTTTCCTTTCTTGTGGGGTCTTCCCTGCTCATCCTCTCAGGTCTTTTAATTGCTACATATAATAACAAATACACATCCTGCTTAGCTATACCTTTAGCCAAATGGGGTGAATATGTCTGTTTTTATCAGCTGCTGAAGATTTGGTCCATTCCAGTTGTATTGTATGTTCTACCTTGAACCAAAGACTTCCTGTGCTGAAGTTACTTTACCAACAGAAGTGTCTGCAGTGGTGCCCCCTGCCCAGTAAGATTCGGAGCCCGGCTGTCATGCTATGAGTCGTGATCCAGCTACACAGAGGTGGGCAATGCAAAGTGGTAAGCCCTGGCTGGCAAAACCCAGGCCACCTTCCCAGTAGGAAGCATCCACAGTGGGTGTGTTTCACAGACTGTTCAGAACCTTAATCTTATTTCCATAGGAGCATGTCACAGTGTTCACCACGTACTGTATGTATTCTTGACAGCTGGCTTGTCAGCTGATTGGATTATGATTTGAAAAGAGAAATAAATGTAGTCCTGGAGTGGATATGCACCCATCAAAAGTATGTAACCACAGCCACTGTATTCTGCACTCTGTTTAATTCCTTACTCCTGTTACACTGTACAGAGAATCTCAGAGCTTCTGCAGTCATACAGATAGTTTCATCTGTGCGATCTGGAAGCACTGGAACTACTCAGTCGTGCTTATTCCTAGGAAAAGAGATTCTTTGTCTAGTATTTTCAAATATTTAATGCATCAATCTGTTGATGAGTAGATCATTATGATGCCATTAATATAAATGGAGCTAGTCTGGCTCATACCAGTGGATTTCCTGATTAGATAAAATTTTCCATTTAACAGTGACAGTAAGGGACAGGACTTCGTTTCTGGCCAGAGTCTCCTTACCTCTTATTAATAGTTACACAGCAAAGATTCAGTGACTCCAAAATGTATTTGTCTACTGTCAAAATAAAATGTTTACACGGTGCATTCTGAAGTTTATTTTCCACTCGCTACAGAATAATTCTGAAATACTCATGGGAAATAAATTGGTAAACCCTTCTATTAGTGCTTTGTTTTCTGTATTTTATTTCTCTCCTGAATTTCTTCTGCTGCCTTCCTGAGAGCAATGGTTGAATCCATTGTTCCACTGTAGTGCTGAAAATTTAATCTGGATAACACCGTCTGATCATAGGATATTTGTTGCATCTGCTGCTGAGTGCCTGCCACTTGCAAAGCCACTTGTATGTTGAAGGCTGTTGTCTTCTCTGTTGCTCTGACACTCTACTTGCTCACCCTCCAGTTACTTTTCATAATCTTCATGATATCATACTTTGCTGAGTCTCACATTCCGCCTTCATGGTGTCCAGCTCATAGCTCTTCCATGCACGCTTTGTGTACATCCTGACCTTTCTGAGTGGTATCTAAATGCTACATCTTTTGCTGACTGTTTCACAACTGTTTCATATGTGACAAACGATGGTAACAATCTAGACATCCAGGACACTACCACATTGAAAACAAGTAGAAAAAAGTTTCTACAGGGCAAGGTTACTTAAATTTCACAAGGAAAAAAAAAAAAAAAAGAAAAAAAAAGGTATTTTCTTTGCCTACGCATCAAAATTTTGATATTTGGTTATTCTGCAGTTTTGTAATCTCATCATTTGCCCACTAGTCTATAAAAACATATCTTTAGATATTAATTTTTTAAACTAAGGAAGTAAGTCAAAATTACCTACCTCACTCAACTACTGCTTCTTCAACTAATGCTCACATCAGAGGAACCTTGGCCAAAGGAAATTGAACAAGACCATGTAAATCCAGTCCTTCTTAGGCATAATGAAAGATCATTTTCAAGCATACATGAAAGTGAGATCCTTCTCACTTTCATTTATTAATTATATGGAATGGGAAAATGGAAAGGAATTGCTACTATGGTATTTCTGGCTTTAATCTGTAATTTTTTTTAATAATTAAAGCTTTCTTTAAAGGTTTGAAATGAGAAAATGCAGTTTAGTTTTTTCCAACAGTGCTGAAAATATTGTAACCATACTGTATGAATACAGTGAGTGCCTTTCAACACAACATTATCATGCTATTTATAAAGTCACCAATTGACTAGATATTTCACTGACTATTAATAGTGGATCATATGCCCTTATATTTGATTTGTCATTTCAATTAACAATCTAGACCACCTGTTTCTTTTCCTGTGAATGATGCTGGATAAGGATAGCAGTGCTGCTGCTTCTGTAGCATTTAGTAGCTATTGTGTTACATTTAGTGCATCATTCAAGGAAGGAAAAATTACTTTTACTCATGTTAACATTCTATATGAAATGATATTTTAAATTTACACTAGTGGCCCTGTAATTAAGGAACTGAACTTAGTAGACTTTTATATACCCTAAGAAAAAAAAAAAAAAAGAAAACCAAATTGATGTAGAGTTGTATGAATATGTGGTAGCCCTTGAGTTCCTTTGGTTTTTCTCTGTTTCTGTTTCAAGTGTTTTGTGTTGCTAATGGTCATATTTCAATTTGCTTGTTTTGTTTGTGGCCTTGAAGAAGCTTGCTACAAACCTGATACGAATGTGCTGCGTTACGGTACTGCAGTAGATACAAGCACTGCATGATATATTTTCAACATGGAACACACCTCCAGGGTTCCTAATTCTAGCTTAAGAAAGGTTTGCATTCCACAGTGTCTTCTGATATTAGGAGCTCTTACAAGTGCTTCAAAAGCAGTAAGAGACATTGAAAAAAACTCCTTATTTTCACACATTTTCACTTATTTTCACACATTTAAATGGATAGCATGATCTGAGATTATTAAAAGTATTATTTTATTATATTTGCATATGCACATGTACATGTTGTTGACATACAGGTAATATAAAAGCTACAATAACTGGCTGAGGTGTTCGACTTGGTGTAAATATTAAAGCAGACTATTGATTACTGAGGGTAACAGGTGAAGAATTGTTTCGATAGCAACCTTGTGTAGTCAGCCACGGAAAAGTTTAGCTGTCATGGAAAATTAAACTGAGCCCTGAGATCTCTCTGACTAAGGAGGTGTATAAAGTTTGGATTGAACACCTGCTGGTAGAGAATAAAACATTCACTGTAAAATGGGTATCCATAGTCACAGCTGCACTGTTGTAAACCACATGAAATTACTTTTTATATGACAAAGTTGATATAAACATTATCATTAGACTAAGTCTTCTGAAAGTATTTGATGTGACTGCTTTAGGAGATCCTGGCTCTAGAGATACTTGCATACTATTAATCCTACCAAAGTCAAAGAGAAAATCTCTATATGTAGTAAGATGATGACACATTTGAGGCCTGAAATTAGGCAGCAAATACTTGATTAGGAAACAACAGATTTGTTTTTCTCCTTTGTGCTTCTCAGTTAGCTTATTTCTAGACAGATGGGACACTAATGGAATGTTGAGATAAGAAATATCCAATTCAGAGGAAAAACTATTATAGTGGTAATAAAAATATATTTTCATTTTCATAAAGTTTTGTCTTTTGTATAGTTCTGTATCACCCATAGAAGCAGTAGGAGAGATTCAAGAGCAGTGATTTTTGTAAAATATATTTCATTAAGCAGCCCTGTATCAGTTATCATCACTATCCCCAAACATTTGGTTGTTTACAGTCAGAAGCATATCTTTTTCATCTTTCACATGGCATGTACACAATACGTGCACTTTTATTCAAGGTAATTTATATAAGCATACAAGCTATATGAAAATATAGTCATTAGTACTTACACAGGGCCTGACAGAGCCTTAAGAAGACACAACAGCTACAGGAGACTTCCTACTTGATATAGAAAGAGTAAAGGATGAGAACTATGCAGAAATTGGTTTGCCATCATACGTTAGGAGTTTCTGTCTCAATATATTCACTTGCCAGCCCACAAAACTTCCAAGTGTGAATGGTAGGGAGTGAAAGGGCTGTGGGAAGCCTCGATAGAAGGAAGACCTAGGTTCTGTGTTTGTCTGGAGGGTTTCTAAGTTCTCTGCTAGCTCCAACCTGTAAAGTATTTACAAAGAAAAAAATAGATACACTTTGAAACATTCTGATTTTTCTTCCCTAGCAGGGTTCACCTCTAACAGGACTTCCCTACCAGCTGCTTCTTTGTGCTGCTGTGGAGGTATGCAGCTTCGATGCATACAGCCCGTGCACTTCTCTGGTTCCCCTGGGATTTGCAGAGCTTTATCACGGGAGGAGTGGATTGGCTGTTTGTATCCAAGCAGGGAATTCAAGGAAGCTGCCAAGTCAGCTATTAGCAGACAAATGAATGACAGTATATACAGAGTTCATGTTTCTGGATGATGGAAATTTCATTAGAGTCTATTTCCACTATCAATTATTAAATAAATTCACTGGAGTCTTTTCCTTTCTTGCCTTACTGAAGAAAAATATACTCTGAGGAAGTATGTGCTAACCCTTGTTATGCATGAGTAGATTTGGAAATAAGAGGGATTATATCCCTTTCGTGCTCTGGGGATTTCCTGGAGTGCCTCACTAAAATTATGTGTCAGATGTTTGTGCTTTTCAGGAATGAGCTGATGTCAAAAAAGTACACAAATCTATTAAACATCTAAAGAAGAGTTGCAAAATGGGTAGCAGGGAGTAGAAAATTCTTAAACCCTTCGGCAGACATCTGAGAGAAGTGCAACTGAGTAGGGAGTATGAAATCTGGGATTTAAAAATATAGCAGTCTCTGATATTGGGTGTTCCAGCAATTTTACTGCCCAATTGAAAGGAGAATATTAACGCTAAAATGAAACTTTCAGATGCTTTCTGTGAAATCCTCTGTCCTTTTCTTTCAGTCTTCTTTTAGCTAGGTCTATACACAAAGACTTCAGAACTGAGCCTGATATGCTAAGTAAAGTACTGGATAAAAATTTACCCTCAAATGAAATATAATTACTTAGAAAGTTTTAGTTGTCATCTCATGTTGTTCCATGTTATTTTCCCATCGAGGCTAGTCATTCTGTTTTTTTACTGGGTTATTTTGTTGTTGTTGTTGTTTTAGTGCAGTTGTTTTAATATTCTGCTCAGCTACAACCCTTAATGCAGTCAGCTAACATAGCTGTATAGGTAACTTAACTTTAAAAAAAAAAAAAAGTTGTGAAAGAAAGAAAGGGTACTCCAGTGCCTGCTGAGATAGTAGGAATCTAGGGGAGTTACCTCAGGGCTGTGGTTTGGTCAGAACTCATGCTATTCTTTACAACCCTGCAAAAGTAAAGAGTTAGGAAGTTTTCTCACAGTCTGCAAAACAGCTTTGGTTTCCTTTAACATAATAATAAGGCAACTTCCATATAATACTTAGGGAACAGTATTCTCCTGAGAAGCACCAGTGTAGGTCTTCTGAAGGCTATAGAACCATTCAGTTTTAGACCAGCTTAATTTGCAATTACTGAATAATAGAGATCAGCAGGATTAAAATCATGCAGGCTAAGGGACCAGGCTGGATGGCTGCAGACTTTCCTCCACAGGATGCAATTCTAAGCAATCCTTTTGAAGCCTTTAGCAAGCTGGTACACGGCACAGAGTTTTAAGTAGGAATACAGGAGAATGTCACTCCGAGAGTACAAGGATTCCAAACATATACTGCCGTCAAAATTATTGTATTCCACAGGGAAAAGGAATATGCACTAATCTGTACCAAAAAAAAAACCAAAACAGCACCCAAAAAACGAATAGGATGTACATGGTCCATATATAAAAGAGATCCCTAGGAGTTCCCTTAAATGTTTCAACAATTACTAGAAAAGAAGCTAAGCTAAGAGGGTGCTCATACTTCCTGTGGTCTTATGTGTTAACAGTGTTGATGCATTCCACAAACACCTAAGAATTTACTCACTTGTTTTTTTGCAAACTGAAACAGAAGCCCTTGAAGCCCAGACTCACTCTTGAAGACAAGCAGGCCTAGCACTGTTTGTGGCTAACAAAATAGTCTTGAGACAAATCAACCAATCCTACCATCTGCCAAACACAGCTGTCAGTCAGCTAGAACTGCCCGAATCAGGAGAGGAGCATGAATGCTTTTCTCACTGCAGCCTGCACCAGCTCATGTTCTAGTTTGTTCTAAAAAAATCTCTCAAAGTCCCCTGCTGCTGGTGATACTGCCCATTTTGTGGCTCTGGGTCAATAAGATCCAAACTGCTACATGGAAGCCGGAGAAAATCGATATATCCCCAAAAGATAGAAATGCTGTTGCCAAAGGTCTCTAATACTACTGAGACTGTTGCTATTTGGGAATGGAATTTTAAGAGGCAATCTAGAGAAATAGCCATAGATGGGAAATGTCCAGTTTGCTGTTTCTTTTCTGACTTACTGTAGATAAGCTTATGACAATACATACCTTTTATCAAGGATCTTTTTTTCTTCTCTCTGTCCTCTTAAAACAGTAGTTGGCTGACACAGTGGCACTGGCTACATTGAATAGAGTTTGATTTGGGATAAGCAACTGAACACGGTTCTACTCATACATTCACCCTTGTCCTGCAGGACTCTGCTTACTTTGTTCTGACTTGCTGGACTAAACGGGTAAAAGATCCTGTAACAGGTGTTAGGAAATCCTGTTACTGGGGAATCTTTTGAGATGTTTGTGTTGCTGCTGCAAAAAAAATTATTGTGGCGATAGGTGGAGAGCTACATTTACAGAAGTTCACCAGCCACATTAGTGGTCTTTTCAGCTGGAAGCAACATGGATGGCACTTCCATTTTAGGATTGCTTTTTATTTCAACATTAATCAAATATTTCTGTCTGAATTGTCTAGACTGATATGTACGCACTATAGGGCCTATGTCTTTTGAAATAATTCCAATCTAATCCACACAATAGTATTCAATTTCAATGTGAAACAAGCTGGGAACATGCTGAAGTTTTCTAATGTATGGAGACTATAATGAATTGCTGCGTCTGATCCTCAAGTTGTGATTACTTCATGTGGCAGAGATCTATGTTTTTATATCTTCAGCTGCAAAACTGAATCTCTGTTTTCCAATTGGGTAAAGCCTTATATTTATTAGTAGCATCCCCCCCAGCATTCATCAATTTATAGTCTCATTATGTATCCACTGTTCACTTTCCTCCATCTCACCACCTATTGAAACAACATTATTTTGTGGTGCTAGATTATAGAGGAATGGACTCAAAACTGTCTGAAGTTTGTCTCACCTCTCTTCTACTGGATGGAATACAACAAGCATCACATATTTCATGACCATAGTCACCTCAGAAGTCAATAGCAGCCTTTTAGCTGATTTGAGTGGATGCAAATTATCCTGCTCCTTCTCCCATTTCATCATTGTTACCTGTTGTTAGTTTGTTAGTGCCACTTAGCAGAGCACGATTGCCATATGTCAAATCTGTTCCCCTTTTTTGGATTTATTGTCCCTCCAGGTTTCTTTGAGCAAAGAGTCTGTCTTGGAAGAAGCCTGCACTGGCTTTTTGCTGTGGTTTTACTGTAGGATAGTGAGGAAAACTATTCTCTAGCCACTGCTGGAGAGAGATAATAGCACTGTCAAATAAACAGAGCACTCACATAAAAGAGAGAAAAAACAACTGCTCGAGGGAAATTTCTTGTAATTGAGCAAGTCTGTACTTTTTAACATTCTTCATGAAATTTAGTTCACCAGGTTTTGTTAAAAGATAATATTTGTTACCTTCGTCCCCTTGGTTAACCTTAACTGCTTATGAAGAAGAGCTGACTTCTGAACTTGTCCCAACAGGCTGTGCTAGCTGTTGGAGAAAATAAGGTAATGTAGGTCAAAAAGGGGCACTTTTTATTGTACTTTTAATGCAATTGGCTTCAGTTTATAAAGAAGACTGCATAAATAGCCTGCTCCCTTATATCAAATTCCTTATATACCAAGAGAAAACAGGAGAGTGGCCCCTTAGTGATTAGTGATTGCTGTAATCAAGCAAGATACTTAGTTCCTACTTCCATTTTCACTTCCCCAAGCATTACAGATGAGAAAAATGTAAGTGACTTATTTTCTGTCCTTAAAATGGGTTTTCAAAAGAATCAGAAAATGAGATGATATGATTTTTGTCTCATTTTAAACAGTGTGTCAGATGAAAAGCCTGGCAAAGTTATGTTTTGACAGTGAAGATTGCTGATTATTTGGGAAAGATGTATTGTTTCTAAATGATTCATTAAGTTGGAATTAACTCTAATTTTATTCCTCTACAATTCTTTATCCTCATCTTTCTGAGTGCAAATCACAGCTCCCGTTTCTAATAAATGAAAGGCAGTTTTGACTAGCAAGAGTGATTCCTGTGTTCTTTAGGAAAACGAGGAAAGCTCAGATGCTGCACTTCCACAGTTAAGTGGCAAATTATTTGCAAAACTTCAAAAATCTTGAAGACTATTAAAACACCAATTGCCAGAATACAAATTTGAAGCAAATGAAAAGAAAGTTATGATGCATATCTGTCAGAGAACCCACTGAGCAAAGCAAATCAAATCATCCAGGTCCTTTCCGACCCAAACTATCTGATGAATCTAAACGTATGAAACAATTGGAAAATTCCCTGTAATTATACAAGCACATATGGGAAGAAAAGATTAGAGAAACCAAAAGACCTGAAAGAAAATGCTGAGAATTCTCCTACTTCTGGGATCAAGTGGATGTAAAAAAAAAAAATTAAAAAAATTGTCCAGTCATCCCCATAATTTTCCTATGTCATTTGAGATTTAGAATTCTGAATCTTTTCATTCTTGATGTATTTTAATCATCACTGGATAGTGATTTGTGTATACCTGCTTAGCAAGGACTATGATTTGACAAGAAAAAATGAGCATTCATATTCAAGACATCTGGTCTTTACTGAGGAATGTCCTGTATTTTATCACTTTAAATTTATAGAGGAACTAATTCTTATAAGCACGTGAAATTTTGAGTATCTCAGTGAAAGATTTTCATGAGATAAGTACTTACTATTTGTGGGATTTAATGACCCTTTACGTTTCTAGAAATGGAACATTGAAAAAATGGAGGGCTCCCAAACTGCTATTTCCTTTAGAAAAAATGTTCCTAACTGGCAAGTTCTTGGCCTTGAGTTTGTAAATATGTGAAGTTGAGGGTTCTCCCTTCAACACTTCCTACATATGCCCATAGAGGTTTCCTATTTTATGTAATTCTCCTGGTAAACCACTGTCTGAATGGTGAATTCTACAAAAACCCACTGATCACCTATGAAAGCCGCTTCTTACTCAAAGAGAAGGTGGCTTTTTTTTACACTTCCAATATGTGTGAAATTCTGCTGAACTAAATAAGATCTGTATATTTATACTGAAGTTTAGCTAACATTGCTCTAATTGTACTGTCTGCTCAGTTTATCTTTTACGTTTGTATACATCTAAAAATATAATGTCTGTTGCACATAATGTGACTAAGCATCATCCAAAGACAAGTTTCAAACTTGGTAATGGAATCAGAAGGTTACTGTAAACCACGGAGGTACATGTGATGGTTCCAGAAAGAAAATAACAGCAGGTCCAGAAGGTTTTTTGTACGCAGCATAACAGTACTTTCTTCTCAGTCACGTATATCTCCTGAAGTTTCCCAATGAAATGTAATATACGGATATCTTGATGTTTACATCTAGGTTTTCTACTTTTAGTTCAATGTTATTCTGTAAAAAAACTTCCAAAGGTCAGTTATCCAAAATTTATCTCATTATTTAATGAAAACAATTAATTTTATAAGTCCGTGCTGATAAGATTGAATTCTATAGCTACTTTGTTTTATGGGTTTGTTGTATTTTATTTTCTTAATTTATTTTTAAAGAACACTTTGATGCTAGTCTACTCATGCCAGGAAATCAGCTATAGCTTCTGATTTAGTATAAATTACATTTTATTTTGAATGGAATTGTCGATTTATTGTTTTGTGTGATGTATACATTTTGCTATAACCTATTAAAATATTCATATAGGAATCATTAATCACTGTGTCATATATGAGACAGATCCTTTATGTGTACTTCAATTAAAATACTGATTAAGTATATTATTCAGTACATGTTTTCCATACATAATGAGAACAACAATGAAGCTCTTCTCTTTGGGGGTAGAAAATCCGTATTCATTTGAAAATCAGCATCACTGATCAGAGATGGTCACTTTTCACTGACAAGGCATACCTTGATTTTTTGGTGTGTGTACATTAATTTTGTGGTGTTCTCATGAATGAAGGGTTAGAAAATCAACAGAAATGGATATAAATTTTTCTCTTGTAGCTGAATCTAAAATATTTTTGCTGCCAAAACACTTCTGTGAAAAATAATCAAACTTCATGACATATTTTTTTTTAGGTTGAAAAGGATCATATCAGGGTATTTATTTCCTGATCTACTAAACTGTGGTCTCAATATCTCAGAGTACACAAACTTAATAGGAAATGGAGGACAGACTGTAGACATGTCCGTTTTTTTTTTTTCTTATGTTCTGCTTCTAATTTTGGCAGAAAAAAGAAAAATACTGCTTTTAGGCTTATGTGTTACATGCTGTTTTCTGCCTTGGGTGAAATAAGACAAAGGTTTCTATAACGACATTAAAATAGGCTTTATAGAAGAAATGTAAGTTCAATGATAAGGGTAGAGTTACAAATCAAACACAATAATCATCAAATTGTCATCACTTCAGGACACATCATACCCTTCATCTGCATCCTTTGTAATTGAATAGAGCTGCCCATATACTCTGAGGGCAGAATATGGCTGTGAAATGCTGAAATACTTGCATATTTATTCTCTGGAGATTTATGAGCAGTTCAAGAATTTATTTTGCCGTAGTCAAAGTAATGGTTATATTATTAAATTTAAAAAAAAAAAAAAGAAAAATGTTCTGATCATTTGGCTCGGTTCTTCTTTGGGTCTAACACAAAACAAGACACTATTACTGAACTTTATTACTCAGGAAAGTACCCACTTGGTCCCTGTTATTCACCAACCACACCAGTGCACAGGGAGTACACTAAGCAGGCTATCTGCAGTATGTTAAGGATTATGTTCTCCTGTCCCTTCACTGCTAGAGAGAAAAAAGGCTGCCTGAGGAAACTGAGTGGATGGAGTTGCTTGGAAAAGAGCAGCATGAATATAATCCACTGTGAGAAATAATGAAGATGTAGCCAGCTGTTACACATAACGACACAGAGGCTGGGCAAGAATTCTTCAAATAGCAACCATGGACATTAAAACTAAGCAGGTGAACATGAGCTGTCACTCTGCATATTAATTTCACCTGAAGGAATGCAATCAAGATGGTTAGTGACAGTAGGTGGAAATGATTCTTACTGCTAGGCAGGTTTGAAGAAACACTTCTGGTTCACCTACCCTTCTTTCCCTGCAGATGAATCAGTTGAAGCTACACAATTCAGCTGCATTTTGGATGGCCTAAAACATTAGCTTTGTTCAGCATCCAGGCTCTACCTTGAAACTTCATGGACAATGAAGCCAAAAAGTCTTATTTTTTAAAACCTCAGGATTGCTCTCAGTCTGAGGTCCTATCAGCAGGGTGCAGTACAAATACTAGGCCATGAGTACTACTGATATTTCTTTGAAATTTTAGATTCTAGTTTAATTTACAAGCAACTAAAGTCTAAAAAATATACATTTTATGGTATCTGGCGAAGTCAGCAGCCTGAATATTGGGAGTGAAGGAGAGTCATAGAGCAGTGAAATGGCATTTCACTTACTGCTCTTCTTGAACTTCATCTTATCTAAAGGGGAAGAAATCTTGCTTCCACCAACATCTGAATGATTTTTAGCTCATCATTTCTTTCTGCTAATATAATTTTCAAACGAATAACAAAGTTTTAATGATGTAAGCAGTTGTTTATCTAAATTAACTTTAATTTTGGATCAGATTCTTTTCAAGGTTGAATGGAAATAAATCACTTAAAGGAAAAGTATTCACAGCACTAATTAGTGCTGTGTTTTCTCTGTGGCAGGTTGACCTCTCTTCTAAGATTTCTTGTGGTATTGATTAAGATTTTGTTTGCAAAGTGGCAAGTTCAGTACAGGAAATAGCTTTAACCCTGAAGAGAACTGATATTAAGCAGGATTACACTTGCAATAAGATTTTGTTCTGAATTACATCCTTATGGTTAATTGATGTATACTCATGAAATAGCAGGGACACTGTATTTTAAAGAAACAAGAAAGTGCAGTCTTCACTGACATTAAAAGCCATAAAGATTTAGCTAAGGTTTTAATTTATCAAATTTTTGCAGTTCATGCTTTTGCTGCAAAACTAGCGATGTAAGCGTTCCAGACAAGGTTACATAGGTTACGTTCATCTGAGTTATTGATATGTCCTTATCTAATCAGATTGATTTTAACTAGGTTGTAAACAAATGCAGATTTGCTGGAGTTGGGAAAAAAAAAAAAGCGGCTGTTTTGAACATTCACACATTCATGTTCAAATTCTACTTTGCAGAAGCTCAGTTTCCCTGCTGGAAAGACTTGGTTTGTAAGATGCAGGCAGAACAGGAGTTCAGAAAGTTATTTGCCTTATGAAATAGACAAATCCACCAGAAGAAAAAATATTGCTTGCCTTTAAAAGGCATCCTACTAGACAAAAGGTAAGGTTCCTGTGAAAAGAAGTCTGAGAAGGGATGGAAGGTGATTTTGTAGTGTAGCACTTTGATATGGTCCTCACAGAAAGAGGCTCTTTCCTGCCTTTTTTAAACCAGTGCCGTTTTCCTCCTAGAGGAAGGAGTCTTAAATTAAAAATTGGAGATTTGATGCTTTTTTTTTTTTCCTTGAGGTAGGTTAACTAATGCAAGAATATCCCAAACTCTTGGTTAACCAGTCTCATATGCTTCAGGTGAGATGTAATATCTGTGTGGTCACTATTGTTGTTGCTTACATTATAGAGAAGATTTTCTTCTTAGTTTCATGCAGATATTTTTTCCTTTCACTTTGGAGAAAATGAGATCCGAAGTTGCCCATATAATCTCTTTGTTCTAGTAAATTTATTTTAACAGTATAGATGAACTAACCTGGAAAAAAAATATATCGGTTGAGTGTTAAGCGTATTGTTGAACTTGTCTTCTCTTGTCCTTTTCAAAGTGAAGCTGTAGAAATAGATTCTAATAATTGAACTTCCTATTAGTAACATTGTGCAGTGTGCGTACATGGTGTGTCATCTGTATTCACTACGGTATCTAACTGCTTGCTATATAAAAGAACATTGGACATTTATCTCATATAAAGTTTGGTAGCAATGATTGCATGCTTTAGTTTAGGATTATTGCTACATATCAAATCATGAAGACAACTTTACTCTTCAATTATAGCAAGATTAAACTGTGTTTGCATTTTGTCTTCTCAGTCCCAAGTGACGCATTACTGATGGCATGGAAGACTCCAGAAAAACCTACCCTTTCTCTTAGCAGTATAATTGAGATAAAAGTCAGTCATGTTATTTATACTGGAAAGTAAACAGGTTGCCCTTTTTTCCCACTTTCTACTACAAATAGACTCAATGCTCTAAAATTAATATAGTTCTTTCTGATTATTTGTCATGGTTTGAGTGATTTGGCATTTCATTTTGCTGGAAACAAGGCAGTCTTGAAAAAGAAAGAACCTGACACAGTCAGGACAGTGTATCAATGAAAGAGGAAACTGCTGTGATTGCTCTTTTTCTTGCTAATCTATATTTTTTAAACTGAGAAAAAGTTACAAAGTGTGTAATGACTGTGCTTTTCCCTATGCACTGCTGTTGTGCATATAGGGATTGCAACATTGTAGGAGTATGAGCACAATTCTGATGCATGATTTCATGATTTAAAGAGCTTAAAAGTATTTTCCTTAGGTTTGTTGAAATAGCATTATACAACATTAAAAAAAAAAAAAGTAGTATTGCAATAGTGTGCTGCATTTGAAAGTGGCTTGATGCACTGGTGAAGTGTAAAATATGATCATGTAATTATTTCAACAGAAATCAAATACTTAGATACCTTTATCCGATCACTTGCATCTGATTTGGATGCCCAAGTTGACTGTGAAAACAAATGTAGAGCTGGAGGGAAATGTAAACTACGTATGTGATTTGAGGACAACAGATGATCCAGAATGGGGAAGTCAATACAAAGATTTTTTTTTAGATCTTAAATTATTGATATGTTAGCACATATTACACAGGATAACAGCAGGAAGCTAGACAGAAATCACTGGAATAGACGTCTGCAATCATGGAGTTACATGGAGTCCTGGATTGCTCACAGAAGTAGCTCCATTAAATTATTTCCCTATGGCCAAGGTTATCAATTAAAAATTAAAACAAATCAAATGACTATATTTGATGCCATCCCTCCAGCAACACTGTAATATAAGGAAATGTTATGTAACCTACAAAATATCAAGTGTTAAAATTATATTATATGCGTATAATTTATACATAGCATTTAAATAATGCCCATGTAAATATAAAGCAACATTTTTAAATGATAGAAAAGTTTCCTAGTGTGTTATACCACATTGTAAACTTAGAATGAACTTAACTATGGTAACTAGAGAAAAAAAAAAAAGAAACAAAAAAAGTTCATTAGATGATCTGAACTCAGCAGTGCCTGTGTCCCTGTTTGCGTCACCCCTGGCCAGGAGCGTAGGTGCTACTTCGGAGATTCCCCACTAGCGAGGTAACCAAAACAAATTTGCTTTTTGCAATTACATCCGTGGCCTCTGGCTCTTCTTGCCACCTGTCTGCGTTTGTGTACACACAAATATAAAGCCTAGTTTTGCTGTTTCATTAATATGCTCAAATCTGACATTTCCAGGATTTTCTAGATCTGTAAAGTCACATAAAAATACAGAATCGCTTTTAAAACTGCTGTAAATATCCAAAACCTTTATCAAACACAAGCAAGGATTACCCTATGAAAACAAAGCCAAGCATTCTTTAGAAAGGATCAGAGAAAGTAAAACAAACAAAGACAACAAACAAACAAACCAAAACTCATTATCTAATTACCCATCACAAGGTTGTGGTTTTTTTGTTTGTTTGTTTTTTTGTTCTTGATTTGTTGTGTTTTGGATTTTCTTTTTCTTATTTAATGCTAGGCACAGTGCAAACTTCTTTCATTATCTGGTGGGGCTGCAGTAAGGATTCTGAAAAGTCTGCCTGTTTCTGTCAGACACACATTTTAGTTTTAAAAAAGTTTGCACAGGATGAAATTGCATTTTCTGATTTTGAGAGAGGGTTAAAATTGTCATCTTCTTTTTTGTTATTCCAAATAACTACTATTCTGAGTCAACATGTTAATTTCAGAATTTCTATATAATTAACCACCTTTTGCTTTATTGTAATATGTTCTAGTGGAAAGACACTTTACTTTGGACACTTCAGACCTTTAGATTACCTGTACTTAGGTGTAATTTTCTACATTTTTTGATCCAATCTCTAATAAAGATGTAATAACTTATCAATAAAACTCACCTCCGCTCTCAGCACCGGATCAAGTGATTAGAATTCAGAAGTATCCAGCTCCCAGACCGAGTGAGTCTTTTTGAAAACCTGAACATTATATATGTGTCCAACTGACTCTAAGTTCTAGTAGTGAATTGTTCCTTTGCCTCTGTATTTTGTCATGGACTATACTGAAATACAGAATTAGCACACAAATCAAGGGGTCATTGAATCCTAAACAGTCAAGGTATGTTGAATCATCTCTGTGGTAAACACATGTAAATTCTGAATATGGACTGTCCTGTTCCTGAACTTTCAGCAATCTCAAATAGTATTATATCCTCTTTGCTTATTCTCACAATACATTTAGTGTAATTTAGGATTATTGCAGTAGCCATCTAGGACAACTTAAGAACCATATGTGCACTGAGCAGAGGTTATCATGCTAAATATGTACTTCTGGTTTTCATGACTATCCCCATCCTAATTATTATAAGCTACATTTACTGGGGTCTATGTAGCTCCTGCTTTGATCCTTACCCAGGGAATGAGAGGTAAAAAACCCCTTTTTGTCCTTTCAGTCCTAAGCCTCCTGGTTCAAATCAGCATTTGGAGAACTGATTAAGATTTATCAAAAAGTAGAATTTCTGTACCTATATGCCAGTATTTTGTGGGCAGCCTTAGTGTTTCTGAGCTCTAATAATCAGTTTCACTGCAGTTAGCCTTTATTTTATTAAGGATCTAATATTTCCAAGATGTAAGTATGCTCAGCCAAAGTATTTTTCTTACCCAGAAACTGTCCATCTTTTACATCTATTTTGGGTGTTGGGAAGCTCACAAATGGAATCGAATGTGATCTATTATGAAACATGCTGTTAAAAATAAAACATTAGAAATAGCATGTTTCTATCTAGCAGGGAATGATTGATTATTGCAGTGCATAAAAATCACGATGTTAGCAGAATAACAGAAAAGAATCACATTAGAGTTACTGCATATAAAACCAGAATCTTCCATTACTTAAATGGATGTAGACATTCCAAAACACTGAGGTGGCTGCCTAGAAAATATTTTAAGATGTAAGTGTAAAAATGGAGATTTTTCTTATGGCATTTAAGGTTCACTTGTCTTTTTTTAGACATATTTACAGCAGTCAGTTTTTCAAATACTTATGCTGAAGAATATCTACTCTGTTATTTATCATCTGCTGTTGTGAAACCTTTTGTCATCTTAGAAACGTCTGATGGCAAAATGTTCAGAAAACAATTTTTAAAAGCCAGCTTTCTTACCCTGGTATTATACTAAACCTTTCCATATTCCTTTCCTCAACTTGAAAGAAAAGAAATAGTACTAAAAATCACATGGCACCTTTAACTGGATTAGTTAATGCCTACCTTGCATTTGTGGGGGTAATTATGCTCTTGATTCCAACTTGTTTGTTCTAATTCTATTCCTGACATCATAACCATATCCCTGGGGCAAAAATCAATCCCTGATCATGCACCTATTAGATCCTAGTACCACCGAAAACTGAGTTAGGGTATCCTGCTTTGCTTCTCTTCTAGTGGTGTTACTAAGAAGTAGAAAAATGTAACCAAGGTCCATCACCAAGCGAAACAAACACACCATCAGACTTGAGAACTTGTTATAATTTCTGCCATAAAACCACCCTGTATCAGCAATGGAACTTCGTTGCCTAGTTAAATATATTGTTGTTAAATATATGTCTCATAAATATCTGTGGAGTATTTAAAAGAAGAACAACATAAAAACTGGAGAAGCTACAAACCCCAACTTTTACAAGATCTGTCTATTTTCTATAATAAGAAAGTACATGAACTGGGAGTTTAGTTTTACCACTAGCAGAGATGATCATAATCTATTGATCTCAGTCAAGTTTTTCGTCCCATGTCACAAGCAAATTTGACTTTGTATTCAGTATGTGACATTGTGCAGCCAAATGAATAGTCATGAAATGCATATGGACAGCCACACTGAGATTTTGTTAGAGAACTTTCAAGTTGCGTCGCATAGGAAGGGATGGTTATGGAGAACGCTCCTGTGCATACCCGCCAGCACTATGGATTTAACAGGATATCTGATACTCTGAACTGAAATTCTCCTTCACAATCATAGACACATTTCAAAGGTGACATTTCTTTCAACAGTCTCTCATAGGCTTTGTGATGTATTGTATTTCTTTTTGAAATTGAAAAGTAGAAGCATGAACCTATACGGGTTCAACCTTTTCATTCAGGGGTTTATGGAACAATTTGAGTCCAAAATGCTGAAGATTCTGCTATTGCTATTTCTAAAATTGAATCTATAATACGCCATATTGGAAGCATATCATCTCGTGACCGATTTCTGTGAGCAGGCATGTGAATGTTAAAGGGAAATGAGAAGTTTGTGCTCATCACTCTCAATAACTACCTGAAGGGAAGTTATAGCCAGGTGGGGATTGGTCTCTTCTCCCAGGCAGTTAGCAATAGGACAAGGGGGCATGGGCTTAAACTCTGCCAGGGAAATTTAGGCTGCATATTAGAAAGAAATTCTTTACAGAGAGAGTGGTCAGGCATTGGAATGGCCTGCCCAGGGAGGTAGTGGACTCACTGTCCCTGGAGGTTTTTAAACTGAGATTGGACATGGCACTTAGTGCCATGATCTAGTAAATGGACTAGAGTTGGAGCAAGGGTTGGACTTGATGATCTCTGAGGTCTTTTCCAACCCAGTTGATTCTGATTCTGTGATTCTGTGATTTTAAGAAATGTAGAAGCTTTTCACTAATTTATTTATTTGTCCTTAGGAATAATAATTATTAATTAGTATAATTAGAAGGACAATGGTTTCACCAAAGCCTTTCACTCACAATGTTTCCTATCACATCTGCATCTTCCGAATAGTTTTTCCCCCTTTGATCACTCCAGTGTGCCCCATTTTTTGTCATTCCATCCTCAATAGAATATAACAATAGTACCTAGAGCTGGATAGAATTTACAGATGCAAAACTCTCATATTTAAATATGTTTTTATTTGGAATGGAAATTTTCTTCAATCAGGATGAGGTAAATTTTGCTAAATTATCCACTAGAAAGTTTCTCATTTCAATATTTTCTAAATTGAGAGATAGATCTGTTATTGTAGAATGCCATTTCATCTCAAACTTTTAATGAATTATAGTGAAGAATATGTAAATCAAAAGCTTGAGGTTAAACCAAAACAGATCAAAACTAGCTAAAATGTTTCCATTGTTTCACACCCATTTACAATTTGCAGCATTGTGGAGATTTGGCCTTTTTGTCTGAATTTATGCTGGAAAGAGTTTTTTTGGTTGGTTGGTTGGTTGGTTGGTTGGGGTTTTCTTTGTGTGTGTGTGTGTGTTGTTTTTTTTTGTTTGTTTGTTTGTTGTTTGTTTGTTGTTTGGGTTTTTTATTTTAATCAAAAGTTTTCCCATATTGGAATAACTATTTCCAACCTGGTTCTAATAATAGCATGTTTGAGTGGGTTGTGCTTTCAAACCTGCTGTGTCTGAGTGCTTTGCCAACAGTTAAATCAGGGTAACCTACCTTAAGATCTTAAAATGCCTGGTTCTTGTGTAAGTGCACCAGAAAACTACATGAAGAATAAACTCAGAACCTGTGAATTGTTCCTCATCGGCCAGAGGGGACTGAAGTCTGCTTTGGCCTTTGGATTGAGTCGTGCATTTTCTGAAATGACAGTTAAAGAAAGTAGACACCTAGCCCAGCCCCCCTCTGAAGTTTTTGGAGTGGCCTGCACACAATGGGGAGCACAGAATATTTTCCAAAGAAAGACACAGATATAGAGTCATTTCACTGGCAAACTGAAGAGGTAAGTGGTTGCTGAGCACCTTTAGTCAAGGTTATATGGTTGAGACACAATGGGGTTCTTATATTACAGTAGCTATTCCTGCGTTTGTGGGTATTGAACAGTCAAAAAAAGAGAATGCATGAAACAGAGAAGCTTCTTGTTCCTCCAGCTCTGGAAGGTGTCAGTCCAGTCCACAGCCAGTGTCACGTCCTAATTCGGAAGGTCAGGGTGGATTTAGTTGTGGCAGAATTAAGAAAGAAAATAATTTGGTTAGGGAATGTAAAAAATTAAATACAAACTCTGGCTTTTTTGATTGTTGGTATTTGTGTATCTGTATGAGAGAGAAAACAAACCTTTCCAGCTTCTCTTTTAAGTTAGTGAAATCTGTTTCCTGGTGGTTGTATCTGAAGCTGGCAAAATCTGTTTCCTGGTGGTTGTAGCTGAAGTATTTAAACATAAAAAAGAAAACTGTTACTCTCATTTTTTTTTTTTTTCTAACATTTGAAAGTCTGTTTCTTTTTTGACTCTGTCAAGGACTTGGAGGAAAAAAAATAAACTCTTGCACATCTAAGCAGGTTTCATGTTTTTATGGGTTGTGTATATTCAAACAAATCTGTTCCTCTCTTTCAGCATGGTGAGTTTTCTCGTCAAAATGCTCAAAGATCTGTTGCTCTCTTTAAGCTCAGTGAGAAAACTGCTTAAGAGCATTAAAACTCTGTCGTTGTCTATTAGTACATACATTTTTTCTAAGGTACGTGAATTCTATAATTTGGGTTCTAAGGCATTCCAACTTCCTTCATCAGACAAAATCACTTTAAGAAAATTCTTAGAAAAACCTCATCAAAATATATGCATTTCTGATCATCACACATGTACATTCAGAGTTTGAACAAGATTAATTTTTAAAGTACAAATCACTCAGTGCATTTGTGTGATAATAATCCAGTGCAGTAACATTAATATAAAACTTGCTTTTAAGTGCCATTAAGTGATTTTTAACAGGATTGCGGGCTTCTGTTTAATCAGCAGAAACCTCTTAATAATGTATACTTCATAAATACATTAAAGCATCTATAAAAAGATTAACTTTACTGGCTAGCGCACATGGTAATTTTTTCAGGTTCAAAATTGTTCTCTTTGTAACGAATAAAGTGCACGAAGTTACCAGTTCAACTTATAAAAAAAAAAATTATACTGAGAGAAGAACCTTGAAGATAATTGGGAAATAAAACAAAACCTAATACCTCTATATGAAACCCCTGTGAAAAGATGGTTGTCAAACACATACACGTCATGTGACAGCTCTTTCTTTTTCCTGTATTTGTTCCTAATTTCTATTTTAAATTGTGCTTAATTTGGTACCTGACTTCCTCATGTGTGTGTGTTATGAACCAGGGAAAGCTAGACTAGATGACTAAAAATGTTCCTTCAGAATATGTTTGATGAGGAATATTGATATCAAAAGAACAGTGAACTAGAGAAGAAATATTTAAGAAGTGACATTTAAATGCCAGTCATGATGAAGTCTGTGAGAAAGCTGACAGTGCTGTACTCTGGAAGTTTTACAATAGGAGACCTAGAAAAGGACAAGGACCTCATTTCCCTGGACATCTCTTCAAGACCAGATTTCATTCTTAGTATTACACAAGCCAATTGTCAAGCTTTTTTACAAACACTCTAATCAAGGGGTTTGATTATTCCTTTAGTCTTATAAGTTTTATTTGTTAATGAGGAAGTAATTATGGGAAAATCCCAGGAGAGGAACTTCAGATATGTAGACTCACATAAGCACTTAGAGATGCCCAGTGACACTAAATCTCCAGTATCCTATAGTACTGGACTACTATGAAAAATATAACTTATTCTTTAAAAAAATATAACTAAACTTTCATATTCCTTTATTTTTTTTTTCTTGTCCCAGCTGTGTCTGCCCACTATTGAAGAGGAATTAAGCTTATTTTGGGGTTCAGTGTCATTTTTTATTGAATTCAACCTGTTTGTGGAAGGAGATAACTTTTTGATCTGCTCATCCACTGATGTCACAATGACTTACTGCAAACCATGAAAAGCCCAAAGATTTCTCCTGAAATTATTTAAGATATATTGCTGACAATCATATCCTATGAAATTGAAATTACTTGTGTTATTTACCGTTATAAGCAGTGCTAAGATCCTCCTAGGCTTAAGCTTCATGTTGGTAAGTATTAGTGCTGGAAATGCAAATATTCTTACTCTATTGGAATGGAGTTAGTCTCTAGTGAAAATATTTTTCAGGGTCTCATACCAATAAATTAGCTCTGGATTTGTAGAAAGTTCATTGCTCAGTGTGCCATGTTCTACCAAAATCCAGCTGTTAATATGTTTCTACTAGGAGAAAAATATCTAAAAAAACTTGCCCTATTCACAGGTATGCCTATATACTAGGCAGGCAGATGTCAGGGAAATGTTATTATTTGTCCCTGTTTTCCATATGTTATTCATAAAAGCACAGTCTGAGAATATTTAAAAGCTTGTCTAGTCTAGCTCCCTGCTAAAGGCAGGATCAGCTGTGTCCAATTATTCCTGATAATTATTTATACAACCTGTTTGTGAAATTCTCCAGTGCTGAGGGATTTACAGTCTCTGAAGCAGTTTCTTTCCCAGGATAATGTATCACAAACTGTATTTTTTGGCTTTTTTTTTTTTTTTAATGTCTAACTTAGTTCTTTCTTACTACTTGTGAAGTCTACACTATCGTCTATGATTACATCTTCTACTATTTACAGTCTACATAGATCATAGTTTATTACATTTATCTTTGTAACAACCTTTTATGTATTTGAAGACTGTAATAATTGACCTTGAATCAGTGAGAAGAATCAGCCCTCCTTCTCTCTCTCAAAGAGGGCATCAATTTGTTATAATTTAATGGTTTAATTTCAATGTTTGTTTTTCTTGCTGCTTTCATTTTTCCCTTTAGTGAAGCTTGACCACTGACATTTGCCCAAGGTCTTGTACCCTAGTGTGAACCCAGCAAATGCTGACAGAGCTTAAGGAAACACCAGGCTTACTCAACCTTCAGGCACATTCTCTGGGCCTGTCCTGCTCCACAGAAAGGTTTTTCTGCTTGGCACATAGTTCCACTGTGACAAGCGTGCTTTGCTGCACGCAGATACCACACACCAGAAGCACAGCTGATAATATCAGAGATGCTGAAATGTGAAGTCTGACTTTTAAATCAATCCCATTTGTGTTGAGTGTGTTTTCTTAGCATTCTAATTTTATCGCATCATGAATACTCCAGCTGGAAGCAATGTCTCACAGTTGATTTGAGGAAATTTTATTTTTTATAAAACTCAGAACAGAATAATTGTAGTCCTGCTCAGCCAAGCTTCTCATAAAAAATTACAGATAGAATTTAGGGAGGGTTTTAAGGCTTCAATAGTTCTGAATCTTGAGATTATATTGTGGTATTGCCTAGAAATGCTGTTTCCTATGACTGTTACAAACATTTGCTGCAGTGCCCACCTAGATTGCATGATCTACCCTGCAATTTAAAAACAAACAAGCAAGTTGTATTACAGTGCTTTCAAGCTATGAATGCTATGAATTTAATTTTTATTTTTTTCTTTTCAGCAGTCATGCAAATATTCAGCTGTGGAAATACAGACTGGTACATCAATGTGTGGGTCTATGGTTCTGAGCACAGACAATGGTCATTGGTAAGAAATCTTCACACCAAAAGAAGATTCTGAAGTTTGTCTTAGAATCTCTCCAAGTACCAAACACTGGTCTTGGACTGAGTTTACTGGAATAATGAACTATTTGCATACTGTTTGTCCAGGACTACTTTAAAAAGAACATTTACTTTGTTCTTAGATTATGCGTCACCAACAGAGAAGCTGAATTTACTGCCATTTAGGACAGCTGGGATAAGGAAAAATGAATCCTCAATTTAAATGACTTAACTATTAATAATAATCTTTGAGGGAATATGCAAATTAGAGCCTTAGCACAACATTGATAATATCTGAAACTAATGGTTTTTGATGGATAAACTGGGATACTGTCAGCAGTGCAAACAATGAAATTACAGGGCTTATACCTCCAGAATAACATGACACAAAACAATTTATGTAGTATGCTTGTAAGGGTCAGTGTATATGGAGCAATTAGACTGCAATGAACCACTGTTTCTACTTTTTTACTTTAAGGCAATCCTGTCTTTTGAAGTTGATCTTAAATGGCAGTCTCTGGTTCATTTCATAATTCTCTTCAAACTCAACAAATTATCTACTTCTCTTGTGTATTTATCACCTATTTGACTAGAGCTGATGACAATGTGTCTATTTATTGTGGCTCATCAGAAAAAGATATTTTCATCTATGGTATCTCATTCTTCAGTTAACTTTGCTGATTTCTTGACTTGTAATAGTTAAAAAAAATGTAA
This sequence comes from Columba livia, assembly GCF_036013475.1. Taxonomy (NCBI): domain Eukaryota; kingdom Metazoa; phylum Chordata; class Aves; order Columbiformes; family Columbidae; genus Columba; species Columba livia. The sequence continues at coordinate 18,547,646 of NC_088608.1, forward strand.
TAACATAGTTGCAGTCAGTAAAATTATACTGGTGTAAACACTAGAAATGAATGGAGTATCTGTTCTGGTTCAACATTTTCTTTAACTACTACAATTTCTGCATTACAAGCCTGGGATGGTTTCTGAGCTTGGCAACATTCTAGTCTGTACTTATTTTGCAGCTTGGAGCACTACCATCTTGGCTGGAAAGTTTTGTCATTCCTGAAAAAGTAACCTGTCAGCAGACCACAGCTTGGCTGTAGCCTCTGCTGCTTCTGAGAGAAAAAACATGATCCCATCTTGAAGACCCTCACTTTGTCTTTCCACTTACCTTTTCATGCAACATTGTTGTGGGGGCACGTTTATGGAGGCACTAGACCAAAGGAGCCCTTAAAAAGCCACAAACTCACAGAGCTAGATGGAAACAAACTTTTCATTCTTGTATAAATTTTAAGAAAAAAACATGGCTCAAGAAAGTTTATTGTTCTGTTCCAGCATGGTATCAGACTCTGTGGCTTTTATGAAAACTATATTTAACATTAACAGTAAAATAAAATCTTAATATTTGTAATTTCTTTCTCCTTATTCTGTGGAGATAAATTTCATACTACTCAAGAAGAAGTTTTATTTATAGCTTACTGAAGGAGGACTGGAAGACAGAAGGTACTTTACAAAGCAATTTAATTGCAAGCAGTTCCACCTCTGGCCTGTCTTGAAAGCTTCACAAAGATCAGCACATTTGTCTTTCCAGCTGTCACATGAAAACTCTGTTGAAAGCTATCAATAGTTCTACATTTTAGTGTCTAGTCTGTTTTATCTAATTTCATAGACAATTGGAAAACAAAACAAAACAAAGCAAACCACCAAAACCTTTCAGTTAAATAAACACTGCAATTTCTGAAGTTTTTAATCAAACCTAAATGAACACTTTTCTCCTTGTAGTAAAACTGTCATAAGCTCCTTCCACATAGGGGTAGATCTTTCATCTCTACTTTCTGCTGTGCTAGTCAGTCTCATTTTCTTTTAGCTGTATGCAAGCTGTACTGCCACTACTTTACTCTGCAGTTGTCATGCTGGGGCATAGATAAAACTTGCTTTCTTTCATATTTGCAATCTCTAAGCGCATGTCAAGTAATGGTCACTGTATAGAGGTTTCTCATACTGGTCATCACACCAAGAATGCCTCTAAGCTCTCATCTAGAACCCCTTGAAACATCTCATCTACACACCCCAAACAATGGATGTAAAATATCCAACGCCAGGCAAATGTAGAAGAGGGAGAGTCATTCATTTCACAGAGGGAAGAGAATCACATTCTGAAGTCACGAAGATAGGTTTGGGGCCAAATAATAAGAAAAATAGAAAACAGACACGAATTTCAACATGAACATTTGCAATTTTACATAAAGATTCAGGTTACTGTTCACAGAACCTACCCAAATCTTAATTTGTAAGGATTTGCTGCTGTATGTAAATGAATGTAATTTCCTTAAAACAGACAAATTATGTGGTAATGGACTTTGGTTAGAAAACTATGAACTTTGTACTTATAGGTATTAAAGACAGGCCAGAAATTAAACACTTGGAGGTAATATGAGAGACGAATTATTCTCAATGAATAAAGGTCATAAAACTATAAACTATCACACACTAAACAAAGATATGAGGCATACATGTAGAACAATTACAGAGAAATAACTTGCCAACGAAGGTTCCTTAGGCAACAATCCTGACATTCTCAAAAACAGGTTAAAAAAAACACCTAAAAGAAAACAATTCTAAAGGCTTTTAAATTTCTATTCTGAAATTGGGTTCTTTGCCACTCTTCTTGTCTGTCCTCTTAATTTAGCCTCTAATCTACAAGCTCTGTTCTAAATATGGCCTTTAATTGCATCATTATCTATCTCAGAATGCATATTATATGCTTGGATATAAGCATCGTTCCTCTAAATCTCTATTGCGAAATGGAATTGGAATGACTACTGGAAAAAGTTTAACAGGGGTATAGGGAGGAAAAGAAAACAATTTCCCTGTTCTAGTTCACCATTCAGTGTTTGAAGAAAGTCTTCACCCATCACCTCTGGATGATATTTAGCCTTCTTAACATCCAGGTCATGTGTCTGGAATTAGGCAAAAAGAAATACAGAAACAAAGCTGCTTCACAAGAGCTCCCCAGAGCTGCCACTGCCTTCTGAATTCTGATATTGGTGGACATATACAGTGGCAGACACTTTTGAAGAGAGCCTCGTGTGCTTTACAGACTCACAGAATTGTTGAAATTGGAAGGGACTTCATGAGGTCTTTTAGCCCAAGCTCTCTCCTCAAGCAGGGCCAGCTAGAGCAGGTTGCCAAGGACAGTGTCCAGGCACATTTTGAGTATCTCCACGGATGGAAACTCTGGGCAATCTGTCCAACTACCCTCACAGGAAAACAACAACAACAACAACAACAACAACAAGAAAACCACAAAAAGACCTCAATCCACAAACAAACAAACAAACAAAACAAAAACAAAAACAAAAACAAAAAAAAAACAAGAAAAACACCAAAATCTAACCAAACAAAACACCAAAACCCACCCCAAATAACAAGAAAGCCCCCAAACAAACAATAAAAACCCAAACAAAATGAAGCACTTTTTCTTCTGTTCAGATGGAAAATAAATGTGTTTAAATTTGTGCCCAATTGCCTTCTCTCCTGTCACTGGGCACCACTGTAAAGAGTCTGAGTAACACTTCTCCAATGATGTATTTATACACTCCTGTCAGATACACCCAAGCCTTCTCTCTTCAAGGCTAAGAAGTCAACTTTCTCGGCCTCTCCTTGTATGCCAGATGCTCTGGTCCCTTAATTATCTTTGTGACCTTTTGCTGGACTCGCTCCAGTAAGGCCATATCTTCCTTGTGTTGGGGACCCCAGAACTGAACATGGAATTCCAGATGTGTCTCACCAGAGCAGAGTCGAGGGGAAGAATCACCTGCCTTAACCTCTTAGCAATGTTATTCCTGATGAAGCTGGACTTTTTTGCTGCAAGGATGCATTGCTGGCTCACGTTCAGTTCTCCACCAAGACCCCAACATCCTTCTCTGCAGAGCTGCTGTTAAGTTGGTCAGTCCACAGCATGTGCTGCTGGCTGGGGTTATTCCTCCCTAGGTGCTTCAGGGCATACTTACTGTTATGAGTACAAGGGCAGGAACAGATCAGATATTCCTCACAGAACTGGAAGAGGTTTTGACCAAAACCTCTTTGACAAAGATAAAATACCTTTCAATACAACCTTCCTACAGATGAAATGGAACATTCTCTAAGCACTATGGCAATTTTGTTGACTTTGATAGTTATTCAAACTTTTGAAGGAAAGAGGATTACTCTTGCCACTGTGCTCTCCCTTTGCAAATTTTCCTGACGTCTGCCACACTCTGAGTCCAAGTGCATGCTGAATGGAGACCAATGTTGACTTACTATATAGCTGCTTTTAGAAGTGGAGAACAAGAGTTTTTGAGGTGACAATGATACCTTCCCCTTGTCAGACAGTCCCTGCTGAAAAAACCCCACAGATCCTACTTGCTGGTCTGTGAACTATTAGAGAGGTCGTGAGTATCTTGAATTGTGCCAACCTAGCTTTTTTGGCTGGGACTGCTGAGGACTTTGACAGCTGTCAAATGAGTACAGCTCTGTCAGAAAAAGAGGGAAAGGCCTAGGCCAGGGTTCTAACCAGATATTTTTACCACCTAAATCCTCAGAAACTGATTGCAGGGTTGTTCTCTTTGGCATTGAATGAAACAAAGTGAACATACAGTGATTAAAGATTTAGCGGTGGGACTGACATCAATGCGGCCACATGGATTCAGTCTGCTGTGGAAGCAAAAAATACACATAGAGGCAGAAGCAGAGTAATTATTGACTTAGCTTTTATATTTGGGAACAGAAAGAACATACTGGAGTAGGCTGATTCTTGGATGCCCTATTTGTTAGCTGGTGATAGGTAGACAGGTTGGGTGCGTGATTCGCTTCACACCCTGGGAAAAACAGTGTTCAAATCTAAAATGAGTTCTTAACGCTATGCCCTTTCTCACTGTTCTTCAACCTTGAAGAAATACATGTGCTCAGCTCAGTTCCTCAGATCATATACTGAGCTTGGGATTTGTTCATTATTTGTATTTTTCTAATTAACATTGCAAATCCACAATGTACCTAATATCACACAGGCTCTTTAGGATATGATTCCCTGTGGGAGACTTAGCAGCATGCTTTTGAGCATTCATATTATTTAAAAGCAGCAGTTTGTTGCCTAAGTCCATTTTTGCTAACTGAGTCAGCAGCTTTGCTTTATCCTGCAGATGAGAACTTCCCCTTCTGTTTTACAAGTACACTGACCCGGGAAACACAGACAACATGCCCCAAGAACCCAGTCACAGTCCGAATGAGTCTCATTCAAATAATAGAGTGCAGAACCATAGAATTCTTTTGGTGGGAAGAGACTCTCAAGATCATCAAGTCCAACTGTTAACCTAACTCTGGTGCTCAACAATATCCCTAAGAACCTCATCTATATTTTCTAGTGATCTTAGCAACACTGAAGTAGATAGTGTAGGAATATAGTCAGCCAAGTGTCTTCGACATGTCATGGTGATAGTAATTCCATGTATAGGGTACTGGATCTGAACTTGCAGATGGTTTAACATCCAGGCAGACCAAGAAGAACATTGCAGAGATCACAGAAAGGTAAAGCAATTAGAGTTGCTTCAGTTTTTCCTACAATTCAGTGCAACCTGAAAACTGAAGAGCACATAGTACCAGGAATAAAACCAAGCTGAAGAAAATAACCTGAGAGAAATAATGGAAGAGCTAAAAACTCCAAGAAGCTATAAATATGGGAGATTAAATTTGAACTCTAGATATGTGAGGCCAATTGAAAGAGATTCAGACAGTCTGTTCTTTCTCTGTTTGCAGACAGAGCATACCAGAAAAACTGAATGTAGTCTTAGTCTGTAACAGAGTTTAATGAGTTTCATGTTTCTCAGTTAGCCTAGGCAGGGAAGATAACTGTGAACTTATAGCATTATAAAAACACGGTCTACATAAAATGAGAATACAAGAGAGACATATACCTCACTATCCTAATTTCCTGCGCATATGAAATGAAAATGAGTTTGTACAAATACTTTGAATAAAAAGCTAACCAAGTCCCTGATAAGACTTCGATTTGGGTCTGGGACTGGAGTGAGAAACTGGCAGATTACTGGGAGATTCTGAGTTGAATCTTCATAATAAAACAGCAATTTTGAATTTTAAGTTTGAAACAAGATGGTATATCTCAGTTGAGACGGACAAACGACATAGACCAAGTTCTTTCAAGATGAAAGTAGTAGATGCCATTTATTACTACAAGTGCATTTTTGTACAATTCTACCAGTTCATGTGTCTTTTCACTATTGGTTACAAGTTACAGCACTAACATCTCATTGGTTAATTTTTCTATCATCCATGTTATTCTTCTATCCCCTTCTCTCTCACAGGTACATCTCTCCTCTCTCCGGATACTCTTTTACTCCCATCCTTCTCAAGGGTAAATCTTAATATCTCAAGGCTGATCTCTACTCTCATATTTTCTGTCAAGGGTTCCACAGACCCGCTGCAGTTTCCCACAATGGTAAAAAAAGTTATTAACAAAAATGAACTAAAGGTAGTGATATCTAGTGATATCTTTAGAATTTGAAAGATATTGGCGGAGTAGATTTATGCATAAATAGGAAACTAGCAGAGGTAGTAACTAGTAAAAAAAGTTGCAGTAGAGTCATAGTAGAGAACTTACTAGAGTAAACATATATCCAACTGTGATTTTATCAGGAGCATGCACCCATTCAGTCTTTCAGCGAGGTAAATAAGTGTGGGCAGAGAACCACACTGAAAGAGTGACCCTACTCCTCATTACAGAAGTGCCTCATTCAGGGATAGTGCATACACCTGTAACAAATACTTTACTTATATACTTGTGGAATGAAAAGATGAATAGGGAATATGGTTACTGGAGAAAAAGATGACAGATCCTCTAGGTATGGATGCAAAATAATTAAATAATTATGTTATTAAAAGTACTATTTCCTGCTGTTTCAAAACATAAATTTTGAAGCCTAAAGGGTAGTGTATATTTGAAATACTGCTCTTTCCCTTAAAATCTATTCTAACAGCAATACTGACAGATGTACAGTTTATTCAAAAAGCAAAGCAAACATTTTGATTGAAGGCTTGACTGCAAAAACAGTGACATTGCAAGTATAAAAAGAATGCTGCGTTTCTCTGATATGTTATTTTTTCAAAGCAACAAACAGAGCAAGTTTCGACCTCCAACTCTCAACTCTGCAACCTTGCACTGATATTACCTTAAAATAAATAAATGTTTTTAATGATGGCAGGCTTAGACTGTAAATCTGTATTCCGTACAGCTTCATTAAGTTTTTTTTGTTTTATACTCCTCTTGTAATTTTAATAATTCTTGCTATAAAATATATCATTTCATCAATGTACTAACTCAGATAGAAGCAAAATCTGGTTGAATTGAAACATTAACTTGAAAATGGGGGTTCTGTACTGTAAAATTATGTAGGATCAAGCTCTCTCTTCACCTGAACAGTGTATATTAGCCATGCTAACAATAATATTAAGAAATGTGCATGATGATCAATAAATAGAAGTTTTCTACTGTACTTTGTTGTGCTTTTCAAAAGTAATATTTTATAGCATCACACATTTATGTGTGTTACTGTTGTGTTTTTCTCCTAGCAAGTTCTTTAGGTAAAGCTGAGAAGAGTCAGTATTTTATTGTATTACCCACACAGATAAAAGCAAAATAATTTGGTCTCTCCCTGGTAAGCTATTATAGTAAAACAGGCAGATGACCTTGTGGTTACATTTCTGTGATCAGTGATGGGAGTTTCCTGTCATTGCCGTGGCTGTCTTGTGTGAGATTGGATCAATTGCTTGAAATCAAGCCTTGCACTGTGTTCTCAACAGTGTCCTGAGCGCAGCCAGGCTTCCTACAGAACTCTTCTCTCATTTTATCACCTGACAAGAGCTAGATTTTCAGAGCAGTTCAAAAGCCTGAGAGTTAGATTTTTATGAAGCAACATAACAAATACTGGTGATGAAAGACAGTGCCAGTCCTTTTTAAAAAATGAGTTCTTTAAAATAACTATGTCCATATTGACACCTTTATCTCATTTCTCTACTTCTAAAATGGGGACAATATTGAAAGTATCTGCATGTAGTATGAAAGGTGTGACTATGAAGTAATTTGACTTTGATGAAATCCTTAATTGTTCTGGTGGTAAAAGACTATTTAAAAACTATGTGTAGAATAAATCAAAAATAATAAAGAAAACAGAACTTATTCTTCCTATTTTTTTCCAAGTATCTCTTTATTCCTACTTTAGAGGAATTTTTTAGAGTGAACTGCCTTTACCACTTGTCATTTCTGGCAGATTGCAGCACAAAGAGGCTGACTGACTTTTGCCTCCATATTCTCACATATTTGTACAATACCAATACCACGCATGAATCTTACATTGTTTACTCTTTATTGCATTATATACTGTTATATTGCTATTTTAGTCTTCCCAAGCAACAAATTTTCAGGAATACAAATTAGACATGTATCTTTCTTGCCCTAATTGCAAGCTCCTGGGATCTCTCTGTGAATGAGATATTGTAACCTAAGGCTGTTTTCAGAAAGCAAAATGTTAACTGAGGTATGAAACTTGTCATGGGTAGTGTGGAACTTTTTCCTGTTTCCCTGTAAAATCTTCAAATGAGGTGAATATGATTATGTTTACTTTCTCATTTATGCCAAAGAATAAATTCTCTCTAATTTAGAGAACATAAAGGTGCAGTGAAGATTTTTAGAATAAATTTTTCATGACAATTATAGCTAAGCATACTTTTGAAAGATAGAAGCAGAATTGTCCAGAGGACATCCATTAACCAAACATTGTCAGGGTTTATTTCTAAATAGGAATCTGTGAGTGAGTCACTTAATAACAAAACATTAATGCAGTCTACACCTTTTAATTATTTTCTTATTGACATCTGAGCTTGCAGATACATTCTACCTAAATTTGCTTTTGTGTTCCCCTCTCTATACCATTTGGTGATAAATAATATTGGCTTATGTAGTCTATTGCAAGGCCATTTATATCATTCTCTGAATTGGTGGATATTTTTAGTCATGTTTAAAATACTAAGAGCTGTTGGCTACGGCCAAGAATACCAGAGAATACCGTCACTGTAGGGTTTGTTTTGTCTGTTGCTGCTTAGAAAACAGTCAAAAATCATGCACTGATTGACAGGGTCTCACTGCTACTTTTGACAGCTATCAGGAGGGTTGTCATGTAGTTTATATTACTTGCATAAAAAAGACAAAATAATGGAAATCTGTTATTCAAAGCACTTTTGCAGCAATCATAACCTTTTGGCTTTTTAGAAAAAATGCATAAGTAAGGCTGTGAAATCTTTTCTGCACTTATCCAAATATAACAAACTACAGAGCAGTGAAGAGGTAACTACTCTAGAAACAGTACTACTGACATTAGAAAAAGGGATCAATAATGGCAGTAGTAGTATGATCATAGGCACTGGTCCAAAGACTAGAAGAGATTATCATGTCCAGTTTTGTGCTTAACCCAACTTTCAATTTAAAATCATATCTAGCCTAGAGCAATGGAAGCTATTGCTTACTCAGGAGTTATGCCTATATAGAATATTTCCCTTTGTCTTGTAGGGGAAATACGCTTCAGTGTTCAAAAATAAAACCTAACACTCAGCAGCTTTCTTGGCCACGAGACCTATCCACTCCCACAACTGGCAGCACAAGCTTGCCAGAGGCATATGCTGTTCATTTTTGGAGTGACAGAACAGCATATCCCCTTCTGTCTTCAGTGTTTCCCCATGGAGCCTAGTTCTGCAGAAGTTGTTTCCAAGTCTCCCTGGAAGAACATAATCTAAAAGGAGTGCTGTGCAGGTGATTGTTCACTGATTTGAAGGCTCTTGGTGCAGTTATTGTAAGAGGAGGCAGATTATACACCAGCAAATACAATATAATCAAATGGACTCATAAATTTCAACCTCCTAGATTGGAAGAAAATTGTAATAGTTCTTAGTGAAATCAGGAATATCAGGGTTTTCTCAGGATACCACATCTCATGATACTCAACTCATATGTTGAGTGCTTAATAGGCTTTGATGGTTGTGGTGAGTTCTAGGTTACTAAGTTAGTGAGGTCATTTACTAAGTAAGTTTAGGATCTAAAATGAACATCTTTACATTAGAGAACTACTAATACACACTCTCCTTATAGGCTTTAAGTCTTCCTGTTAGGCAACTTCTTTTTAGCCCTCACCTCCCATCACCATGACTCCAGAGGTGAAGGGAACCAACAGGCTATAAGACCAGTAAGTTAACGCATGAATAAACTATATGGGTGTCATAAGAAATGACAGAGACTTTTAGGTCGACAGAAGCTATCACACATCTTTTTTAATGGTACTATTTTATTTCAGGTTTTTCCTGCCTCACGTACCTAATTCTCCAATATACTTACTTGAAGGGATTTTTATTACTTCCATAATTATATCTTCTATATGCCACAGAGTGACCCTTGAAATAGTAGTGAACTGATTACAAAGGCTGCCTTGCAGAGAGTTTGCCGAATTTCTCACTTCTTATTCTTTTTTTAATATGTACTTAGCAATTTCTGTGGCCATCCATGGTAGCCATTTGCATGCTAGTTATTTTAAAAGATCCTTCTCATTTCTGCCAAGCTTGCTGGAGTCAAAAAAAAAAAAGACAGTGATTTCAGTGGACTTTGGATCAGTGATTTTTTTGTCAGTAAGAACAGGGAAATAAAGAGTTTGGTTCAAGCCGGTTTACCAAAATGCCTTTCAATCCTTAGGACAACAGGTGCTTATATTCTTGAAGCCATATTTGAGTTGCATATGAGATATTCATATTTATTAAATTTTATCCTATGGATACGAATGTTGTTTATTTTGTTGGATGCAGAGCCTTAACTTAGATTACATAAATGTGCATAGATATGACAAGAAAGGAGAAGACAATGGAATAAATGCATTAATATTAATTTCCAGTCATCCACTATTCTTCTCGTTGTTAGAAGGACAGCACACAAGCTGATCTTACACATCACAGTCTCCGATGCTCCAGTGGACTTATAGCATGACTTGAAATGCCACTAAAAATAGTCACTGTGGAGAACTAGGTCATGCCTATGTGTATAGTCACTGTGTGAAAAACCTATATGTTTAGAGGAAGAACTTTGACGGTCTGTATCTAATTAAATGGCTGTTGATGATGCTGGGGAAATCTCTACAAAGCCTCTCAGCGTTTGGTGGTACACGATCACAGAATGACAAAATCACAGAATGGTTAATGTTGGAAGTGAGCACACGAGATCATCTAGTCCAACTCTTCTGCTTGAGCAGGCCCAGCAAGAGCAGGTTGCTCAGGATATTGCCCACATGGGGTTTGAACACCTCCAAAGACGAAAGAAAGTCCACAACATCTCTGGGCGACCTGCTCCTGTGCTTGATTACCCTCCTGGTAAAAAAGTTTACTGTTCTGTTCAGATGGGATGTAATGTGTTTCAGTTTGTGCCTGTTGCCTCTTTTATCACTGGGCACCACTGGGAACAGTCTGGCTAACTCTCCTTTACTCCACTGGTCAGCTATTTGATAAGAAAAAAAATATATTTTAATGTTATTCCATGCATTGTGCGTAAACTGACGAGTTGAAATAACATAGGAGATCACTAATTTTAACTACTGTATTTGCTACTTGATTGCTTTTCTAATTCTTTCCTGTCTCTCATTCTTAGAGAGCCAATAGTGACTTCTAAATAGTAACTACAGTAGCAACAGCAATGCATCACTTAAAAGAGAGATCACAAGGGACCAAAAGTCTTAGTAAATCCCAGCAAGTGCACCTGGAATGTGCCAATAAATTTGGTTATCAGGACCACCTGGAAAAGAGTTGTGCTTTTGTTTAAAAGGCCACAGAATTGTAGCATTTGATAGGGGGGAGGGAGTAGGAGTTTTGTTTGCTAAAGGAGAGTGGGGTTTGTGGGACCTTGCTGGAAGGATGAGTGTGTAAGGGAGTGAGCTTTGGTATTTTTGAGGAGCGTCAGCAAGTCTGGAAAATATTCAGGCTGAAGACAAAAGGACAGATCTGCAGCACGTTAAACATCTGTGAGTTAATAGCATTTTCTTTGGATTCTTAACATTGGGAAATCCATTGCAAGTTGTTTCAGGGTGGTGTTTCAAAAGATCATGAGAGATTTCAATGGAAAATGGAATCTAGAATAGAAAAAAGTTTATATTTAAAGTCAGGGTTCAACAATGTGGTTTAGTTATGGTGTTTGTTTATTTATTTTTTAAATCCTGAGTGCTTTTGCTTGAGACAACATCCACAAACCTCTTGCAGAAGGATGAATTATAAAAAAAGGCAGGTCTATTGAAAATCTGATAGATCTTTGGACCACTGCTATCCTTGCAGTAGTTATACAGTGCCTAGTTATAAGGCAGCATTATGTCTGCTGTGTTACATTTCTATAGACAGCTATTGCTAAACATATTTTACTGCAGAAGCCCATTTTATTGCCTGGAGTTCAAGTGAAAAGTGAATTTCTGCAGCCCACTAATGAAATCTTAGGGTAGCAGATTTTCATGTGCTTTTGTAAATCTCTTGGAAATGTCTTTCTTACTGGTCAAGATTGAAAGATTAAATGTAGAAAAAGAGGGAAAAGCTCAAACCATAAATACTGTAAGGACCTTAGTTTGCTCCCCAACTCATAAATTGACTTTCATATGGAAAGCTTCAGGTGTGAGGTGAGATGCTATTACATATGTTGTGCCTGAAGAATTAAGCAACTTATGGAAAAACCTCTACCAAGGTCACCTCTCAGTTCTCAGCTGTAGAGAAGAAAAGGTCACACTTATATCACTAAACTCTCATTCTTCTTTTGTCTTGTCCACAGTGACTACAAACATTAGGTAATAAGAATGTATAGTATGTTCCATGTGTGAAATATGCCTGTGCCACAGTGTATCAAGAGATTTTTGATTATTGTGATGGTTGGTGATTCAAGGAAAATGGGCTCCAGTTAGGGTCAGACAAATATAAATAAGAATAATGGTATTTGCTTTAGCACTGTGATAATAACACTTTATGAATTCTTCATAATCAAACAATGCCTGATTACCTGCCCCTGCGAACACCTAGCTGCATAACAGTTTCCTACATAACAAATGTGTAATCAAACATCTGTATGCCATGAATTATATAGACCTGCAGCTGGTCAACCATCTGCAGAGTGGTTGTTCTCATGGAACTGTCTGCCTGTTCAGTTAAATATTTGCTTCTCTTAAGCTTTAACATTTGTGATGGGTCTACCTCTTAGTGTGTGCTCTGTTTAATATTTTTTTGATCCAACTATAACTGAAATCTTTGGATGAGAATGGGGCAATAGGAGGAACTTGGGGCCAAATCTTCAAGGTGGATAGTGTGATCTTCAAACACTAAATGCAGCTGATATTTTGTGCAAGTATTACAGCTGCATTTATAGACACATCTCTAGTTGGAAGGTTAATGAAACACTGCTGAATATTTGGACTCTGTTATGTGGCAATTATCTTCAATAATACATTTGTTGTTATTTGTGTATAAATCTGATTTCTTTGTATCCTACCACATTTCTGACAGTGATAGAATATTGTAGGGCATGTTGCAATGTTTTCAGTTGTTGAAGAGATGCAAACAACCATTTTAAATATCTGTAGCCTGCATCACTGGCAAACCAATCAAATTGGATAAGACCCCCAACTAGCTATGCTCTATGAGTCCTCAAAAGCAATTTGAACAGCTGTAAACTGGGAGTTAACACTGACATGCATTTTACAGTTTGGTTCCATTCTAGCATATCATATCAAAACAGTAATTGTTTGGGGTTTTTGTTGCCCTTGTTTGTAGGCAATATACTTTGGAGTTTAAACAAGTTGTCAGTATTTCCTTAAAACAGGTTAGAAGAAAGATCCAACAGAGAGCAGCTGCAGCATTACAGTTACAGGAAACATCTCTGCTTTCTCTAATATTTCCAAGTTTCTTCTTTTTTCTTGTTGTCCTAACTTTCCCATCCTTTGTCATTAAGCTCTCCCTAGGTCAGCAGCGCTCCCTTATGAGGCAGTTGTTCTGAATTTCACGTCTTAATTATCTTGTCTCTTTTGACAACTCTTCCTTCTTTCATTTGGGTTTTAAGAGTTTTCACTGTTTCAGCTCCCAATAATGATTTTAATATTTACATGCTATGTTGTAAGCACTGCAAACATGTCTTCAGAATTTCTTCTGAATCAACTCTGACTTTTTTGGGTGTGTGCTATATAACTTCAGTGCATTTAAGATTTATTCTTGGTCTCAATTACTTTTGTTGGCTATTTACATAAATTCTTCTGCATTTTAATTTTCTGCATTTCTTAATTCTGCAATTCCCTTATGGAAATGTGTGCATTTTATGTTCTTTCATGTTTTTTAATATACCAAAACTCTGCACTGACTTGTGCTTTTTTATCTTAATTTTTTGACAGATATACATTTTACACTTGGGGGGCAGGGAGAAATTTGGTTTAGTTCAGCTTGCCATTCAGAAATCCTACATTGAGGACACATGGATGTTAATCTAAATAACTTGAAATAAATCTGAGGCTTGTGGATACTACTCTTGTTTTGTCAGTGTGGACTTTTCAAACTGTCACTCCTACTAGCAGACAGAAGCTGATAAAGCAGCCTAGCTAATCCAGCAGCAAAGCCAGGTCCTCAGCTAAGTGAAAACTGACTAGGTGAAAATTTTCAATCTCATGTTTCTGACCCTGTATGGAAGGGCCAAGAGCCAAATCTGCACTGTCTTGCTTGTCATAAAATTTCCTTAGTAATGGAACCCATAAAGACTCAGCTAGAAATAAGTGTCAGCTGCCCATTTCTCTTCTGTGTGCCAAGAACTGGCAAAACCAGTGGTGGAGGCAGTGAATGGCAGCTTAGGTCTCCTGCTTGCTTCTCTCATTTGGACCAGAGCCAAGTGGTCCAAGCTTGTGCTGATCAGTCTCCATCTGATGCATGTTTGGGAGAATATACTTTAATGTATCCTGGTAATGATTGTGCGATATGTATATAGAAGAGTTTAGGGTATAACATTTTTTCCTAAAGTGGCCTCTGTGTGCCAGTTCTGGCTAAGGTTGTGGGACTATTGGAATGTGATCTTCCTTTTTATAGAAACTTTAAAACATTGTGCCTTCTGTTCTTGAGAATAGGAACTTGATACTTAGGTCAAACCTGTGTTCAAGTTTTGTCAGGAGATTACATAACTCTGTACTGGCAAAAGGCCTAGTATAACTGTGCCTACAGGACCTGAAAAGAGCTTTGCTGTGATAACTTTTGATTACCTATGGCACTGGTTAAGACTACTTCGAGGGAAACACTCCTTGCCAGGAGAAAGGGTATCTGCACTTCAGGATCTAAAGCTATACTTATAGACATCTTTCACTGTGGAGCAGGATTCTCCTAGTACAGTAACCAGAGTAGAGAAGATGTGCTCTACAAGCAGGTGCATCAAAGGCTGGAACACCTGTAAGTGGTGTGAGTGCATCAAAGATGAATTCACTTCAGTAAATCCATAGCGACTCAGTGACTGTTTAGAAGCTGTAGACTGAGATAAACCACTTATCATTAGCTCTCCTGGTGATATATCAGTATATATAAGATGGTAAGACCCCAAAGGACTTGTTGACTCTATCTCATTCAGATAGGCAAAACTCGATTTTTACCAGTGCTGCCACTAACTGTTATTTCTTCCTAAATTTTGTTTTCCCTGTTTTGATTAACACTACAATTCAATTGTATGTTTTCAAATTTTGAGACTTTCGGAGTGACATGAAAATCTGAAAGCAAACTTGTTATAAACTTCCATTTATTCAAAATGCTGATTATAAAATATTTGTCTTTTATATATTGTATGATTTAATATTGAAAACCTATGGCCCAGACTGACCTTCTGCAACTTTTAATAAATACAGCAAAAGGCCTTGGAAGCAAGGAAGCTGTTAAGAAGCAAAGTGATTTATTATGAAAACAGTTGGGCCCAGTAAGCTGGAAAGGTCAAGCTGACAAAAATCAAAACTCAGAAAAGCTGCTACAATGTATGAAGGCATTATTAGGAGGGGGCGGGGGGGAAAATCCAATGAAAGTATTCTTGGCAAAAAACATAGTTCAGTTAGTGAAGAAAACAAGGTAGTTATCCTGCAATGTTATTTCAGAAAGCTCCCTGTGGAGGGTCTCTGCTATACCGTGGGAGCTGAAAAGGTGTTGATGCTTCTGAAAGAAAATACAGAGGAAGGATTCAAGCAAGATATGAAATGAAGAAAGAAAAACTAATAACAGTTGTTAAGATATTCACTAGCATAGAATACCATATTCAAGATGTTATCCTAGGCTAGGCGTGGCAGAAATTAGACCTTTGGTTTCCCATCTATAAGGTGAGCAGTTTGGCTAATAGGGGAAAAGGGAACTGGGAGGGAGGGGAACTTGAAAATAATTCCTGTTGGATTCCTCAAGGATCTAACGGTCAATAATGGTGCTTGTCAGATGATTTTCAAATGCTTCAGTGAAGATCTTGATTCTTCTGATTTTTGTTTGTTTGTTTTACTCATGTGAATTAGGTATTGATTCTGGAGGAATCAGTGGGATTAATACAAATCAAGGTGAAAAGGAGCTTCAAAATATATTCTGGTAGGTTTATGTAGATTGGGGGGAGAGCAAGAAGTTAGATTTTATAAATGGTTACTGACTTTGTTTCCACTGTAGTAACTTTACAAGTAGAAGACTTGAAAGCATTTCCATAGAAAACTCTTCTTGTTTGTGAATTGGTTTTGCAGTTTTAAATTTAATATACCTTGACTAAAGTTAAGCTTTTCCTTTTGCATTTCACTCAAGTTCACCACAAATAACTTTCTGTTCAGTAAAACAAACCCACATATTTCCTGACCTTTACAGGACTTACAAAGTGAACTCCATTTCATACTTCTGAAGCTGTTATTCTTAAGTGTTTTCTAAAATACATCATGGATTTTTGCTTGACTAAGGTGTGGAGCACCATGGAAAATCTCTTAAGAGGGATGTACCCTGTCTAGGGGAACAGTGTGGCAGTGTGTCATGATAGTGTAAATTTCAAAATGATACTATACATCAGACTTCATGCAAGGATGGTCAAAATATTACTTTTTATTATGGAAAATTAGTTGTCAAAAATAGAGTAAGAAACCATTTTCATGTCACTAGTATTTGTACTTGTAGACCTCAATGGAAAACTTCAGCCTTCTTTAACAGTATAACTGTCAATAGACTTGCCTTTCACATTTCTTGTCTACTTTTTGTTGAGGTTTTCTGCTTGATTTAAAAATTTTGCCATTTCACATTTCTGTATAGATTGTAGGTTGAATACTGTAGGTCAAATAGAGTTGAAAATCTCTCCATTCTTTAAGCATACAAGGATGCAAGAACATGTGCTTTCACTGGAATAACATAATTGCCGTTATCATGTAAGGAAATAAATTAAGTGTGCAAATGCTTTGAGCATATGTTTAGATTTGAGATTTGAACAAGTTACCCTGTTTAAGAAAATGCACCAGAGAAGAAATAACAACATAAACCAGGAAAATACATCGGAAACTAGGCTGTACATCTTCCTTTGTTATTTAAACACAAAGGCTTGTCCTTGCTTTCACAGTAATGCTAATGATCCCACCAGATATTTGAGTCAAACACATCAAATCTTGCTGAAACAAACTATGATTTGTCTATTATACTTTATCTGACCTTTCCTAGCCTGGCTGTGCACTCATTTATGTGAGCATCTGAACAGCATTTCATTGCTTCAAGCTGCCTTACAGATAGTGACTTTCCTGCCTAGAACACATGTCCATGCTCCTATTCAATTTTGTTTCCAAAAAATCTTCACAGTGGATAAGTAGTATCATATGTTTTAAATACAAAAGACTGTGCTTTTATTGGATGAAAATGTTAATGCAGCCCTTTATGGTGCTGAAGTTAGGTTTTCAAGTATGAGTTTAACTAGCAGTAGTTGTTTTCAGTGCCTTCTGTGTCTCACTAGCACGATATTTTGCTCCTTCCAAGATCAATAGGAACTGTTATAAGGACATAAAAAATGACTGTGGCTTATTCTGCAACATTCATTTTTATGATACATCCCAATTCTAGACAAACTAGAGCTCTTGTGTGTGCTAGAACTCAAGCTGTTCTGAAGCACAGATCATGAAGATGACTGATGTGAACTGACTCTGCCTCAGCCTACAAGTGAAACTAAATTACATTAATTTAATGTTATCAGCATATGTTCTCATTTTTTTTTCTGACAAAGTGTTTAAAGTGAAAATATTCAAATTCAAAACATGGACAGAATTTCCCTTTTAAATATAATCTGAGTTTGTGTTAATGGTTGGAGAAAAGGGAAAGGAACAAACAAAAGAAAGAAGAAAAGTATTCCTTAATTATGAAAAAAGGCCAGTATTATTTCATAACAATTTAGATTTTACTCTCCTTTCTCTGAGGAAAGTAGTGACCCTGTTCCCACCAGCCCATGGAGATGTGGAAGTAGACCTGTCCAGTATTTTCAGGGACAGACACAGCCATTCTATGTTAAAAAGATTGTGATGTATGAGTGTTATGTACCAAAGATATCAGATCAACTTTCTTTCATTCTGTCACATAATTTTAAGGGCCAAGGAGGTTCATAATCCTAATTGATCTTTTGTCCTTGTCTTATGCAAGCCACAAATTCTTAATATAGGCAACAGTACAGTTTATTTTTTTCTTGGGGATTGCTGTCCATTGAATAATTAAGTCACATTAACAAGCTGAATGATCTACACTATTAGACAAGCCCAGCTTTTTCATCACCAGCTTCCTGAAAGCCATTTGAACTAATGACTAATCTTTGAGCCAACCTTCCCTCTGTCCCATGATGTTCACATAATCCCACTTGAAACTCATTTCTGGTCCATTCCCAAAAGTAGCTAAAATTACACTGCCACAGCTGTCTTTGGCTTTTCCCACCCTCTCCTCCCCCTTTCAGAATGTCATGTACCTTGATCTAATACCTCAGCTTCCTTTTTACAAATCCAGTTCTCCAACAAAGCCCTGTTAAAATGGATTAAGGATGCCTTTATATCTCTGTAATAACTAATACACTGTGCAATGAAAGCAGTATTTTAGGTATATATTACTACAATAATGAAATATATTATCCATGAAAATGCATTACTTAAGGTAAATACATGCATTCTTTTTGCCTTTCAATGAACGTATTTGCATCTCTCTATGCTACATCTTACAGAAATTATATTTTTAGATCTGTTTTCAATGGAGCAAATGTACTATAAAAATAACATGCAGGCATAGAGTTGCACTCTTGCTGTATTTGAGAAAATGTAGTCATGAAGCCTGATTTGTATTTAAAACATGATTTCACACATTACTGAAGCTTAAATCTTAAGAAAAATGTACCAGTTTGCATTGAATATCAATGTAGAGACAGGGTTTTTTTTTTTATCTAGCAAAACTGTTAAACACTCCACCTGTCTGTTAATCAACCTCATGACAGGGAAACCCGAAGTACTATTTGCTGGAAAATAATAATTAATTCCTACTTTGCATTGGGTCATGTCTTCTTCATTTGTAAAGGGCTGAAGCTATATAACAGAAAGAACAATGATAATGATATTTCATTAATCTTAATTCTTCCTGGTACATGTTTCTGCTTCCAATATCCAGTATATTTTATCACTTTTCTTCACTCTAGTCTGCTTTTCTCAGCTCTCATGCTCTAGGATTATCTTTTTCCATCACTTTATTCCAGTAGTGCCCATAGATCAAAGTGTTCTTTCACATCTGCTAGACCTCAGAACAACAGCTTTAGGCAAACTGGAATTCCCATTACTTTAGAAATCTAAAAAGACAAAACAACCAATCAATGTGTATGGAACAGTACCTGTATCAACAAGCTCTGGACTTGAGAACTTTGAAAATCCTTCTGAACTGCTACTTTTTTTTTAATTTTTTGAAAGACTGACTTAGCCACTGGAGCAGGGTTGTCGCAAAGAGGAAGATTTCACTTTTCTGTGTTATCTCTTTTGTGCTTTTTGAGTATTAAACTAGAAGATAAGCCTAGCTGTTTTTCAAAACAGCTTTGAGGTTTTCCTCAGTACACCTCTGTCCTTACATGTCACTTGTTGTCTCTCTGTCGGCAAAGATTGAAATACAGAAGGGTTTGTTCACCTTCATTGTACAGGGCATGAAATAAAGTAGCTTAACATGGGACAAAAATTACAATTTAACCCTCAGCCAAAAATCACTTGTTCTGGTATTTATTTAATATATGCCTGAAAGTGTTCTTAGTTTTTTGTTGTTGTTGTTTCGTGTGGCTTTTTTTTTTCCTTCTAGATGGTCTGACATTTGCTAAAAAGTGGGTCTGTTCCTGTACCTGTAAAAGTTAACAAGAGTTTTCTCACTCTCACTGAAGTGAGTAGTTGCAAACTAAGGTGTAGGAAAAAAAAAAAAAATGAAATCCTTTATTATACTTGTCTGGAATGCTAGAATCTTCATTTTAACATTATTATTCTCATGAGTAATGGGAAAAGTACACTTAGAATTCAGGCCTTCCTACTGGGAGACTTTATCTTTGGTTTGTGGTTTGTTGTTGCATTTTTTGTTTGTTTGTTTTTAATGTGTGTGTTTTTTGCTTGTTTGTTTTATTGTTGTTTTTGTTGTGTTTGTTTTTTTGTTTTGTGTTGGTTGTTTTTTTCTCTCTCCATTCTGGCCACTTGTTCCAAAGTGGGTATGATCTGCATAGTGAAGTAGTAAATGCCCATGTTAACCTTTGAATAGTACAAACTTAACCAGATTTGGGTTGTGATATCTAAAGTAGTATTTTAACTTCCATCTGAGTCTCAAGGCTGGAAGTAGTGTGCTTCAGAACAATGACACTTTTTTGGATGAAACTTTTTAAATTACTATATTTTTTTTTTTTTAAATTAACTACTTGTTCATTTACTAAAGCAGCTACAATACTTTCTAGTATATAAAGGTTTCTTACTCTGAATAGCACAGCTACTATGTTTTAGGGCTAGGGGAAGCTGACTGAAAGCTACTGTTTGCAAGTCTGAATTCAAAAGCCAAATAGCTGGATGTCTCAGTCATGATATTACACCTCTGGGTTTGAATATTTTCAATTATTCACCAAAAGACATTTCTTTGTAGCCATAGCTAGCCCTTAGGGATTCCCATATTAGTCTCAAATGTGGAATACTTATACAGTGGTTCAGCAGGTCTTCATTCATCAGCATTCACTAGTGGTTATTCATTACTTGCCTATTGTCACAGCTGCAGCCACCAAGACAAGCAGCTAAGGGCTCTGCCATGTGACTAAGACCAATCACCTACATCAAGACTAAATAACGAATAAACAAGGAAAACCCACTAAAATACATAAATAACCAAGAAACATTTACAGACAATGCACATAGGAAAATGCTTAAAATTTATCCAATTGTTTAGCTGTCATTGAAAGTTTGATTATTCTAGAAAACGTATTTTCTTATGGAGGGAAGTATCTATGTATATAGTTTGGGAACTCAAAAGTGCATACTTAAGTGTATAAGTACAGAGGGAAAATAACCAAATCTCACAAATTTTGCCTAACGTCCAATTATGTGGAAATTCAGCTAAGCTGTCATTTGATCCTAAACTTGTACGGGCATCCAAGGGCTGAAGAAGGCGGGGAAAAGGTCTCACTATGGTAGATTCTGTCCACTGACAGAATTGGTAGATTGCTTTTTAAACTGCAACAGAATACTAGAAATCACAAAACCTCAAGGTCATTGAAAATGACACTAATTTTCGAATTAATTACAGGGGAAAAGTTTGGTTATGTGGATAATGTTCTCTTATCAACTCAGACCAGAAGTTTAAATGCCTTATGGTTAATAATATATGAATAATCTATCCAACTTTACTCATTAATGGTTTGAAAAGTCCACTTCTATTTGCAGATGGTACCAGGCTAGTAGGAGCTGCAAGACAACAGGATTAGAATTTAAAATTATCCTGGCAAAATTAGATAAAATGGTCTGACAAAATAGGTTGTGGTTCAGTGGGGACCGGTACAGAGGCCTATCCCTAGGTAAGGATGTGCAGCTGTGCAAAGAGTGACTACAGAGCAGGGCATCGTATGCAGGAGCATCCCTGTAAAACACAGGGAGATTTGCCTGCTCTGTGAAGGGTTTTTAGGGTCTTTCTTGCAATGCTTTGAGTCTGCTGTGGGAAGCAGTGCTCAAATTCAGGTACTTCAAGAAAGATGTGAATCGGCTGAAGACAGTCTAGATGAGTCAGGGTAAATATAACTAGGGGTAGAGAAGCATGACTTCTGAAGAAACAGCAAACCAAGTTTATTAGTCTAGAACTAACAGGAAACCCAGTTTACATATGTGAACTATGATGGAACAAAGGGAAGGAATAAACCAGTCTCTATGTCCAAAACAACAAGAATTAATAGAAAGGTTCTGCATCTTGGAAGGCTTAGCTGTTTTGGGAAAAAGCTTTTAAAGATTAAGGTAATTATATAGGGGGGAAAGACTGCGGAGAGAATCCATGAAATCACTGGTTTTTTTCCTCTGAATCATGTTGTTGTATTTATTCACATTTGAAAGCAAGTGGAGATGATAATGAAAATGAAACAGAAATAGAGAAAACTAACATGTATTTGGAATCAAAATATTAGCCTATTGAAATGATTTGAAGAAATGTAAACAAGATGATTTGGAGAAATGTCAGTCAGCCAGACACATACCTTGGAAATGCAACCTGGGATCACTTTAAAATGGGGTTTGCAGTTTGCTGTGTAACTTGTCAGGATGCCCATACTCTGTAGGTACAGAACTGAGTCCTAGAACAAAGACTATTGACTGTAACGAACTGGTGGGGAGTTCAGATGGCATCAGCTGTAATTGGTAAGATTTTAACTTGAACTCTTGGATATGTCTGGGTTGAGAATTAAAAGAAATAGAAGTGTCAGTAACACAGGAAAGTAATCTTTGAAGAAAAACTTTGGCGCTTTGACTACACATGTGTCCAGATAGTCATAGGCAGAATCGCATTCCTACACATGTTTGAGTGTCAGCATAAAGAGAAGGGTATATTTTCTGAGAGTTACTCAGGTGTTTTTTGACTTCTATTTTGTAAGAATTTTTGTATTATATAAAGGGTTCAATATTAATTATTTCCTTTTACCCTGTGTACGCTGAGAGCTTTCTGTGTTGGATAAGTTTTAAAGGTCTTGATAGGCAGAGACACAATACATTCAGGGGTTAAGGTTCCCTTGAGATAGCATTTAAAAAGCTGATGTTATTTTTCAATACAATGGAAAAAAAAATCAGTCTGTAGAAGAAAATATTTGAGATGAAAAAAAAAGTACAGGTCATCATAACTCATGATGAGGCAAGCACCCATTTTCCCTTTACATCAGAGTTTTTCCCGAAGTAATGGTAACTGCAATATGACCTGAGTACTCTGGTAATGAAAACAAATGGAAGGTAAGGGGGAAAAAGACACAACAAAAAATACATTTATTACCCAGCTATAGTATTAATAATTTGTTTTCTTCTTTTGCTTTTTTTAGTTAGAGAGAAAAAAACCTCAATGTTCTGAATATTACTCCTGTTACAGTGGATGGATAGACTTAGCTCTCTTCTCTGTACCTTCCAGGAATACTGAGGTTGAAGCTTCCTGTGAGGATGCCAACTTGGTCTCAAAAATGCCCAAGAGAGTCCTCTTTCTTTTCAGATATCTTAAAAGAAAAAAATCCCAAACTAGGGAGTCCACTGAGTGTAAGAAAAATCAGAACAAAATTCTTAGCTTGTAGGATGATGGGTCTTATAGAATGACTGCTGAGCAGCACAGTCTCAGGAAAAAGAATAAAGTCAGTCTCTGCAGTATTCACTGATATATGGGTTTTTTTGTTTGTTTGGTGGTGTGTGTGTATTTTTTTTCCTGCTGGGATAACACAAGAACTCTAAAGAATATTTTGGCTAAAAAGCTGGAGCTTTTAGTGCTAGAACAGCTTAGCTGCTGCTCCCTCAGTAAATAGGGTAAGAGCCTATTGGCTTGGACTGAAAGCAGCATCTGATATGAAGTATATAGCATATTTGTCTGTTAAAAATTGAGTTTGTGTGGTGTGAACATATGATCAACCAAAACCCCCTTTCTATAGGTGGTATTAAGTTTTTCAGGAACTTTCACTGGCAATCTAGCAAACACCTTCATTTTGTTGTTTATTAAGAGAAGTCAGTATTTGAGCAGGTGACAAATAATTAGTTTAATGAAGAGGCAACTTCCGTTATTTATCATAGAACCTATGAATTAATAATTTGAGGTATTTGATAGAGTTTCAGGGGAGACCAAATGTGCAAACACATATACCTATAAGAAGGTAATCCAAGGAACATCCACTACCTCAAGCAAAGGTAAGCTCATAACACTCTTTGTAGTGGTTGCTTCACAGATAGCTACAGTTTGGCTTTAAGTCCCAGATTAGTTTCCTGTAGAGTATGAGTATGTCTTCTCCCTGTGCTTCTGCTCATTTTGTTTCAAGTCTGGCATGGTGTCATGTCCTTTCAGGAACAAGTCAAGCAATAGTGGCCACTTGGCTGAAGTCTGCGCTTTTCTGCTCCTGTGCAGGCTAACAAAACTGAAAGGTCGTGTGAGAAATGCACTTACATTGCTGAAATTGAAAAGAACAATTTACTGCTTTCTAATACAGACAAATGTTTTTACTATGAAGTAATGGTCCTTCACACTTCTTCTAAATATAAACTGTATGTTAAAATCACTGCCCACCTTTAAATTAAGGAATACAGCTCCCTCATCTGTCCAACTCAGTGCATTAAAATATGTCAAAGGCCAAGTAAGTTCATGATCAGTGGTGTATCTTCCCTTTTTTTCCAAAGGCTTTGTCTGCTTGAAGACCCATTTCTAATGCACATTGGTCGAATAATTGAATATCTGTGATGCTCACTGGGTATTCTGAAATTTACTGCAAGATATTCATAATGACAGGGTTAAAGGTGATCATCACTGAAAAGATGTCAGACTGAGGTGAAAGATCCTTTGTGTTTCAGTGTAAAAAGCCAAGAAACTTCAAAAACATAGTGCTTTACTCACCCTGCTTCATACACTTCCTCCTAATTTACATCTTTGTGTTTTCTTATGTGCTTATAAGTCCTACCTGCTGAACTGGTAGAGCTTGGCAGCCTTGCCTCTCTATAGAGGAGTTCCAATCTTAATAGGAGCAGTACAGACTTGTATGTCAATGTCATGTAACTTGGTCCTTGTCCCTCACTATTCATCCATAGGGCTCATTTAATTGTTTGGTGTATGATTGTTGACCATTTTTAATCATGGTAAAAGGTGCCTACTGTGATGTTCTGATGTGTGTATTGAAGGCTTAAATACACACCATCAAAGTCATCTCACAGGCCACCAAAAGTAATTTCGCTGTCATCTATGTTACTACTCTAATATTTATGACTTTCTATTAGAAACTGCAACGACTTCATTATGAGCCTTTTATTGGAATATAAATACTGAGAATGTCTATCTCCAGTCGTTAATCTATTTAGTATATTGTAAAATACAGCATAGTGGTGAATATATTATAAAAGTTCTTTGCTTTCACTGAGATGGTCCTGACTGTCAAACCTAACACTATCATTTCAGTTTTTGTTGGTGTTGCATACCCTGTTTCTGAACAAATATTTCTGTGAAAAATTTTAGTTATATGCCACCCAACAAAACTGAACCATCAGTTAACACCATGCTAAAGCATACCAATTGCAATCTTAATTTTCTTACTCAGCATTGATGTTTAGAGGGAGGGGGAAAAAAATGTTATCTTGTGTGTTGTATCATGGCAATATCATGAGTGACTTCCATTCTGAAAAGTCAGTATGACATTTTGATAGAGGAGTTTAAACTTTCTTAAATAATTAATACTGTGCCTATGATCTGAACTGTTTGCATTGTTTATGCATTCTACATTTGTCTTCATGTCTAGTTGAAGTAGTATATGAGAGATAGAGATATATTGATATGCCAAATAATGACATTTGGATGACCTAGTGTTCCCAAAACTGTTTACTCAGTTATCAGTGCTGTGATTTTGAATGCTGGCAGTCACTGCTGTCGTTGCCACTGTAAACACTCTTGCAATACAACTATGACTTAAATGTTGAGTGTCGCTTTGGCCCTTTGTATTTCACTTGTGAACAAATCAAAAGCAGAAACACCAGATTTTTTTTTCCTTGCCCTCCATTACTGAAGAAATAAAGCATCACCTGCCTACACAGCTAGTGTGATGAATGATCACAGAATAATAACCATCCTCTTTCCCTCTGTCTCACTGATGAAGAAAAGGCTCCTTCAAAAGGCCTGGAATAGGGATATGAAGTTAGGAGCAGGTGCATTTGTGACATAAATATTAATATGAAGATACACAGCTGTATGTAGTTTATAGCAATCAATATACTATGCTGGTTGGTGTTAATGTTTAACAGTTTTCTTCCGCTGGGTAAACATGAAACTCAACCTGAGCTTGTGGTGGCTATGTGGGCCTTGTTGTCTCAGATCTTTTAGATTAAGACAACTCTGTGTTTTATTTTCACTTTTCCTTTCACTGAAGTGAAAGCTGGGAGGCTGCAACTCTGCAAAATCTTGCTGATATTGTCCATGGGGTCAGTTTTGTGGCAAATGCTTTTCACCTTATTTTGTATTTGCGCTTCCCCCCACCCCAAACTAGTCTCAACAAGATAACAGAAGAGCTCAGAACTTGAGTCTAAACATGCTGTGACAGACCATTTGGATGCTCCAAACTACAAATGTAAGAAAGTTCTTTGTTTTGTAGCCACTACAAATAGGTGTGCCCAGTATGTCTGGTAAATGACAGATTACATTCAGAAGGATACCTTGGGTGTCCTGTTAACCTATAACAAGGAATTAAATTTATTTTCCAGGCCTTTGGGGTTTAATGGGTTGTTATTATTTCCAAGAGTGAAGGTCCCAAAAGTCTTTCACAGAACACTGGATATGACATTAGGTTATCTGGAGAACAGATTAGTGATATGCTAGCATTTTGCATTTTATGCATGTGCACGTTAAGTTCCAACAGTAGAGTCACAATAGTCTTGTAGGCCATACTAGCTGGATGTCTGTGATTGGTTATTTTAGTTATGTTGGACAAAGTACAGTTTCATGACTTTTAATGTAGGTGACATGTTGGTGTGTGCCATTGAATAATAAGTTTAAATATAGGTTGCTGAACTAGATTTTGGAGAAGGTTTTAGAAGTTATCATTGACCAGCAAGAACAAACTATATTCGGAAATAGTCAACTGATACATTCTCAATACTTTCATAATGTAGTACTGGGGCATAAAGAGCTGTTCAAATCTTATCCTTTTATTCTTTCATCCTGCTCCTTTAAATCCTAGTTACAGGATAAATGTTCACGCTCTATTTTGCATAAAACAAAGCTCAGTTTCAATCTTTTAGCCAATTACAACATCTGCCCTACAAGGTTTTTCCCTTTTATATACAGGCTTCCCTGAAGATATAAATATGGTCTTCCTAATTAATAAATGTATTTAAAATATCTTCAGACAGAGAAGCTTCCACTGAGGGATTAGCATGTGGCATTATGTGACTCACTAAAAATGTTTGATTTACATTAACAGGAGAAGTGCAGCTCACCATTACTTTAATACAAACCTAGCTCCAAAAGGAATTGCCGAGTAAGAGCAGAATGTGGCTCCTCATCTATTCATATTAATATGCTTTTAAAACTAGAAATGTGAGATATTCTCCCTAATGTAATGAGAGGCACACTCGTAAATAATGTTCTCATGAGCCCATAGGAGTGAGTACAAAGTCAGTCAAGCCCTTCTGTTTAACTATCAGTATATCAAGGGGACATCCTGTCTTTTTAGCTGAGGTATTCCTTTATGATACTTATCATGGAAGTAAAATGTGTGAAAGTAAACTGTAAAGAGTACTAGGTCTTCTGGTTTTCAAAAACATTTGTTTCTTTGGTACTGTGATCTGCTGTAGTACAACAGGACACATGTTAAGCAGCTCTCCTGAAGCACAGCTGATCTATCTGATTATAAGACTTTATTACTTTCCAGGTTGGAATAATATTAATCTCTTACTTGTTTGTGTGGACACTCAGTACTGTTTTATACTTGATTTTATGTGAATCCTTGGCCATGGTCAAACTTCCTGGTCCACCCAAAGCACTGTCAAAGCATCTGTGACCTGTTTGGTTGGGCAGTTAAAGCACATGAGGGAAAAACTCTGGTCACCTACCAAATGCAAGCTTAACTGTAAGAAGCTGATGTGTCTTTAGTGTGGACAAGTATTGGTATAATGAATAAAAATAAATGACATAAACTGTACTTTTCCCCAAATAGACCATTAGGAGCCATAAGGCCCCTAAATTTGGTACAGTTTACAGCACCCAGAGTAATGTTGCAAAGTTTAAGGTTTTTCCTTTATGCTTATGCTGTTTCTCTAGATGCACTCTAAATTCTGTATTCATTCTGTGTATGTTTGAAATATGTCATATTTTTAGAGAACTTGCTGATATAGAGTCTAAATTTAGAAACGCATCTCACTGAAAAGCAAGCTTTAATATGTAGCTAGAGATGCCATCACTGATGTCATGCTCAGAAGGGGTGACTGGTGGCTGCATATTCACAGATCACAAAGCTAAAGCTGCACATACGAATCTCAAAACTGTTTTTGAGGTGTGGGGCTCAGGAGGCTGCATAATGCTAGTGCTCTCTAAAATGACATTTCTGTGACCCATATCTGTTCTAAAGTCAAGATGGTGACAGAAAAGATAATACCGTCTAATTAATAAGGTTATTTAAATCATGGTTTCTCTATATTCTTTTTTTTCTGTATAGGTAAATATGTAATGAACATATGAGAGATACCTAAGTACAAAGTCAATCTTTATCACTTTATTTCTAGGTGAAGCTACTCTGTGGTAGTCTTTGGCTGAACCACAGAGATGATAAAATTATCTAAAAAATTTTAAGAGTGGCAGCTGAAAGCTAAATGCAAACACTAGCTCTGATTTCACTTTGCCATTGAATCCTACTCTAAGTTAAAGTTTAGAAGAGTTTTTCAGCATAGAAAGGTTTCTCAAGGAAGAGGCTATTGGAAAGCATGAGAATGAAATTAATTTATTCAGATCCCTAACAGTTTTATATACTAACAGGGTGGTCACGTAGCTCGGGTGAATGGTTATGGAAAATTGGAGTATTCACTTCTAGTTCATTAGTTTACATCTGGTCAGGATGGTAGTAACACATTTTTCTTAGAATCTGGTGATTACTTGATGGTCTACATGAAATAAGTTAAAGGTTTCTCTATTCCTGCAGATCTATTTCATCCAAGTCTTCAAATGCACTGAAAGGATTTAAACTCAGTGTCATTTTCCACAAGCACTGGAACTTATTTCTGAAGGAAATAGGTCAATGACCCCTTAGATTAAATGTACTGATGGTTAATAAAATGAAGCATTTATGGTGCCTCATTTTATTTAGGTAGCCAGGCTGTGTATTCTGTATCTTGATTTTTAAGAACAAACTCTTAAATGTAAGGTGTTGTTAGAGCTGAATGCTTTCTCGTGATACAGGGAGACAGGCTGGAATATTGTTCATTACACAGTTGAGAACATTTTGGTTACAGCAGCTCAAATTGCTGAAACTGATCTTGATGGTAAAGATACTTGATTACCTAAATTTTATCTTACTGTGTGTTGAGAAGAAATGTGAAAGGGTTGATGGAAATTTGGATGGGTAAGCCACGTTAAGAATTTAACTGTGGAAGCACTCGCTGTTGAACTTAGTACCATTTATTTAACTTGGACCTAACTACATTTGAGGATGTATTTTCTAAGTACCGCCAAAGGCTGGTACTTAAGCAAGGCATCCATCTACAATTGCCTTTCACTAGAGGTTAGGCATCTAATCTAGCTAAAGATATCAGAAACAATGAATACCTAGAAAAATATCATGACTCACTCCATAAGAACCTCTTGAACAATGTTTGTATAGAGAAGGACTCAATACCCAGTTGAGAATATCCATTTTTGTTTGGGAGCTTCCTGATACAAAGAGCCAGTTGTCAGAAGTCAGTCCTAAGAAGCATGAAGAAAATACATACGTTGCCCAGAGTATCAGTTTTCCTGTATGCCACATTTTGACATAGTATTAGCAGGTCTCTCCTGGGCTGGACAAACTTTTAAATATCAGCAGAAGTGTTGCCACCTTTTTCTTAGCTAGTGCAATGTTTCTGTCTTGATGCACTGAAAAAAAAATGTCCAGTAAAAGCTGAAAAGCTGTAATTCCTCCCATGTGCTAGTATAATGAAGTAACATACGGTAAACTTGGATTCTGAATGTTTATACATGAGTTTGCCACTAATAGGAACCATCAATTGAGGAAAAAAAATAATGAATTTCTGTCTCTGACAAGGAATAATTTTAAAAGATTGTCTGTTCACAATGAATTAGTACAATGTGGGATTTCCACTTAGTTGTGAGAATCCAGGTGAGCATAAGAAACTTGCCTCTCTTCCAAATCAGCAAAATGAAGCATGTTCTTCTGTTTTTTAACATGGTTCATGCAAACACATATTTTTATGTATGAAATACCTAGTGCTAATTACAATAATCTGAATAATGTGATTATAATCACTGCAATGGAAAAAGCCCCACCTTTCCTGGATCCAAGAGGATCTTTTTTGTTGGTCCTGTATGCTTACCACTGATAATAAACAAAATATTTCTCTTTCTGGCTTCTTGCCAGTAAACGCTGACACAAGTGTTGCTATTGTGGATCCTGGATGACTGTCCTGATAATGTATCTCCACTCACTGAGGAAAGAAACAAGCTCGTGGACAAACCCTCACTTGCAGACACTGGCTTTAAAAAACGGATTAAAATTTGCAGGGTGCTGTTGCCTTTTTAATACCCTTAATACCCTTTTTAAAGGGTACTTAGTTTCCTCGAATTTTAAATTCTGTATCGCTCGAACAGATGACTATTTCTCTTCCTGGCGCACATGTAACCCATACACGCCACCGCTGGGTACTTCATAGCGGCCTCCAAGGCACCAGGAGAAGGTGCCGCGCAGCGTGCGCGCTGTCCCGTCTCGAGGCGGGGGCCCTCGCCCCGGCACGCGCCTCCGAGCCCGCTCCCCACCGCGCCGGAGCGCGCGCACCGAGCCCGCGCCGCGGTGGCCGCCGAGCGGCGCGCGCCGGGCCCGGGAACACGCGCGGGGCCGCCGCGTTGCTGCGGCAACGGGGCCGTTGTTTGTACACAGCGGGAGCAGCTGCCGCCCGTGCCCGGGCTGCGCGGCCCCGGCGGCGGGGCGGAAACGCCCAGCTCCCCCAAACCCCTGTGCTCGGCGCCTTCGCTCCGCGTCCTTTTCGTTGCGGGCTTTTTCCTTTGGCACGTGATTTCTGGAGCGGGAGGTTAGGTCATAAGGATATTTCTGATACTTGGGAGATACCAAGTCCTGCTGAAAGAGACAGAGTGCGGACTGAAACAGGAGCTCTCCGGGTTCGTGCGTTTGTGTACCAGAAGGTTCGCGTTAGTAGCTTCCCCAACTTCAAGGCAAAAGCGTGTAACCACAACTTGTGCTGGAGGAGTGTTCACTCCTTGGGTGTTACTACAGGTGCAGCTCACCTGTTGGTCTTAACAGCAGAATATAATGTGAAATTTCCTCATGCTGTAAATACCTCTGTAGATACAGTATCTCTAATACAGCCCTTTTCACTGTGTTGTTCACATTGTTTAAGAACAGCTGAACAATAACCAAAAAGCCATGAGCGTTTGTTCATAAAAGACAGATATTAATTTAATTTACATTGCTGTTGGCCTCTCAGAGCTGTTGTTGAAGGCAGAGTTCAGGCTGGGCACCACAGGGCTGAGTGCCCTGTAATGACATGTGTACCTATAGCAGTTGCCAGAACGCTCTTTTAAGAAAATTCAAATATATAAACATACAATTAGAAGGACCAAACCAATACATAGCAAATTAGTTCTTGGCTGAGACTTTTTCCTGTAACAATCTTTCTAAATAAATCGAATATTAGGGTTAGATCAGCAGCCCTTACAGGGCTGACAGTGATACCCATTTTGCTGAACAACCAGGCTGAAAATTTGTGGGCTATTTGCATGTTCAATATTTACATGTCCAATATTTGCACAACTTTAACCACAGTTTCCCTAGAGACATAACATCCATGTGACCTTCACATATTTTCACCTCTTCTTCACTGTATGAAGCACCAGAAAAAAAGAATGATTGCTGATTTTCCTCAGCTTTAAGAGCTGGAGACAGCAGTGGGAAAGTCTGAACGCTTGACACCAAAAGAAATACAGATTATGAATGTTTCTTTAAATAAAAGCCTTTCAAAGCCATGGTATCTTAGCAGTAAGTGGAAAGCCCAACTAACAGCATTGGGATTCTTCTCATTTTCAAAAACAAAACTAAGAGCCAAGCTAAAATTACATTAAATGTTCCCTAGTATGATTTCATTATGATCACTTCTGGTAGAGAAGGATAGTGTACCACCCTACTGTTCTAGCTATAAAAATGCTTGAGATTTCAAACTGTGAAAGGTAGCAGTGCAGTGAAAATGATAATTTCACACAGTTTCACTGCAAAATCCTAACTTTTGTGAGTAACACATTGACTCAGCCTACTCACAAACGAAATAATTTGAGCCTGGCTGAGGCAGATGCTCAAAATGTACTGAGGAGCTCACTGAACTCTGTCTCAAGTGGAAGAATTGCAGCTGTGAAAGTCAAAATTAGTAAGCTGCCAGAGGAAAAGTTACCACTCAGATGTACCTGGCTCTGTCTTACTCTCAGTTCTTTGATGGTGTTTGCTGTCACTTTGAGATTATTGGTTTCCCTGAACCTGACTGACTAGTCTTTTGTTTGCATAGAGGATGTTGGATTTCACTAGTGTAAGATTTATATCTATTTACCTTCACAAAATGAAATTAAAATATGACATATTTTAAAAATTAATGTTAAAATAGTCTGGTTATGCTCTAGTTGTTTTATCAACCTGCTCTTACTATAGTTGTGACACATGTCCTACAGTGCCTTTCTAAGGATATAAGATGAAAGAGAGCTGATGTCAACATATCTAAAGATGACATTGTCACAAATTTGTTTATTTCTGTTAAAGTACCTTAAAGCATAAGGACTATATAGCAGGGGTTTTGTGACACCAGTGGTGCTTCATCTGTGAGACCAGAAACCCTATTCAATTAATCTGGGCAGAAAGTGGATGGAAACAACAGGTATGCCATTTTATTTAAACAAGGATTTGCTCCTAAGAGACTATCTTTTCCTATAAACATTTAGAGTGAAATATTAATGATAATTTTAGTAATATCACAGTCTTTTCCATAGCTGCAGAAAGAAACAGGGAACAGTCAATTGGGAGAAGAAAGATTTGAGGAGAAAAAGCTGTATTTTACTACTGATATTCTATAGTTTTTAAATAATTTTCCTTAATTACTCCTTTTACTTTTAATTATTACTATACTTTCCTTTGGTTTTTAGAAATCCTCCTTTAACACTTGTTGACTGTATCAAAAACCAGTTAGGAAAGAAAAAGAGCATTACATTTAAAACCGGAGCAAATGCATTCTACATTAGAATTTCACCAGTTCTTTAGCAGCTTACTTCATTCTTTTGGTGAGGAGAACAAAGAATTCTCAGGGAGAATCTACTGACCACATCCTACCAAAGAGAAATTAGCCCAGGACATACATTACAATGAGGTTTCACATTAATAATACCTCATTAGTTTTTACCAAAGCTATCACAGAATGGTTACCTCTATGATCTGCAATATTCTAAATTATTAAAACCCAACAACAAGTACTACAATAAATGAACTAAGTTCACATCACCATCCATTATTCTTTGTTTTTAATCACACAGGTGAAACTCATTACTCTTTGAAGGGAAACACAAAACTTGCTTCAGTTACATACAACTGAAATGGAACTTAATCTGTGCATTAGTGGTGGTTTCTTTGGGCCATCACCCTCCATCAAAGTGAACTTGAAATAATTTGCTAATTCATGGTATTCAGTAATTCCTGGGGGGGCAGATTATCTCAGCCAGTTCTAGTGCAAAAAGCTAAATTCTTGCCCTAAAAGCTGTAGAGGGTGTGCTTTAGACTTCAGGGAAACCCCTTCAGTGAAATACAGATTCTGTTTTTTCTGCTTTGTTTTTAAACCCTGTTACTTGCATTAATTATTAATTAGCCCTTAAAAGTAGAGAGAGCAGTACTAAGTGGATCCAGTTATATTTAGATCACAGCTGCCAGTAACCAAACTTGAAGTGGGTGTCTGGTTTTGTATATTTGTAGGATAAAATGCTGTACTCAAAAAGATTAAAAAAAAAAAAAAAAAGTGGAAAAAAATAAAAGTAGTTCCCATACTGAAATATTAAAGCAGAAAACTGGTGCAGTGAGCACAGAAAGTAGCAGGCAAAGGAATCCCTCTTCACCTCTGGGAGTGAGATGATGGGAAGAAAGGGGAATCCTCAACCCTCTTATGGGAAAAGGGGAAACAAGGAAAAAAAGAAAAATCCCGTTGCTCAAGGGGAGAGAAAAGAAGCGTCATCATGAGTAAGAATAGCAAAGGGATTCCCTTCCTGCACAGAGAGAAGACAGAAGGGGAAGGGAATTCCCTCTCTCCATTGGGAAAGAACAGAAGGGAAGGGAATTCCCTTTGTTGCATTTATACTTTGAGCTCTAATTCATCTTGAAGGTTTTGCACTTCCGTTAACATCAAAGCGATTCTGTACATCAGGCAAAACCTGCTTTCCTTGAGCTGTGGGACGTCAGTCCTGAAATTCTGATGGAATTTAGGACTTTTTTATCATCATTGTCATGTGGCCAGATGCAGTCTATAACTTTCAATGCAATCTACAAGGGGTTTTTGTTGCTTTAGCCGTAGGCTTGAAGAAATTTCTATTACAGCTTAAGATTTGTTTTTCTGTGATTTAATTGTCACTTCAGTTAAAGGGCAAGCAGCAGAAGTGCCAGTAGAGCAGCAAAAAGCGCCAGGAGCAACATATGGACTGAAATTCCTTATAAAGGATCACATGAACCCAGTTGGCCGCTGGGCTAAGGTTGCATAAACAAATATTTAACAAGGAAGAACAGTGAGATCTTTGCAGAAATCATGCAAAAATTCAGAAATAGATAATGAAGATGTAAAACAAACACTTTCCTGGGCATGCTGCAGCCGATGTGCACATCCTTGAAATAGTGTGTTGCATTGTGCCTCAGTTGTGAAGATGGTTTGAGTTTTGCAGTTCTAGTGTAGGATGAAGAAGGGGTGGTGCTGGGTACTGTGACCTTTTAGAAATCCACTTGGCTTCTCCACTCCTTAACAAGGTTAGGTCTGACCAATTTTCTGATTGGTTTGATGACTGGAAAAAGTGGCAACGGATCAGATGCAGTTGTGGTCATGTCGCAAGGGGAAGGTTACAATGCTCAAAGACTGTTTTATACATATTTCATTGGTTAAAAGGTTGACTTTCTTATCCTGAAGGAACATCGGGACTCTGTTATTTCTCTTGCCTTTATCTCCTTACTTTATGTGCTAAGGTAATGCTAATTAATGCCTGGATGGAAAAATCAGCTAGTGTATCACCATAGATAGCAAAGAAAACTTGCATTGGCAATTTTTCAATTTCCTGCCCAAATTTGACTTCAAGTATGTGGATCCCACAGTCACTAATTGATTTGGGACTTGATACACTTAGCTGGGGACCCAACCAATTTCACGTGTACATAATTTGCTTTAAAATTCCCAAAAGATTGAGGTGTTATTTCCACCTGCAGTGAATAATATCTTAAATAACACTTAGCTTAGCCAGAACACAGTTTGTTTTACTCAGCTGGTTGTAGCTAGGTTGTAGTCCTAGCAATCCTTAAAAAGGACAGTAGGGGATGGAGACCCAACGTTTACTTGAAAAAACAAATTTCTAGTATATGTAGATGTGAACAGTGTATGTATTTTGACCTATTTTCATTTCTATTGCCTGTGTTTGAAGCAGTATGGGGAAACCACCTGCTTACAATGCCTTTCTTCAAAGTGCAGACTTCAGACAAGAATGCCAAATATATCACCCTTTGATAATTCGTCAAAACACTTCTTTTATTTTTTTCCTTCTGCCTGCAGAGCAACCTCTGTCTGAGAAGCTGTTCCCAGGGTAAATAAGGAAATGCATGAAAAAAATTTGGGAAAGGTACCAAGATTGATCTTATCTTTTGTGTCACTATGTTTTAAGGCACTGAAGCTGTGGAGAAGAGAATACTTCAAAATAAAATTGTTACGTTCTTTTTCTCCCTCTGACATATCCCAGAAACGGATTTTTTTTTTCAACTTGAAAATTTGCTGTGTTTTTATACCTGATCCTAGTTCCAGAGTGTGACAGACATTTGAGAACAAACACAATCATTAGAAGAACTTCCTTGTTTTGTACTTTATCAAACACGAACTGTAATACACAAAAGAAGAAAGAGCATTCTAGAGTTTCATTAAACATTTATAAGTGCTCTGAATTAAATTTATTTTATGCATGGTATTACACTTCACTGCAGTAGTTGTAAATGAAACTAGTGGCTCATTGAAAAGATCATGTCTTACATATTTTAAATAAAACTCCTCCTACTCTCCTATTTTCCCTTGGCTCAAAAATAAAATGTATTGAAAATTGAACAAAAATAGGGAAACTGCTGACACTGTTACTGCAGGTTCAGGGAAGAATACATGAGAGAGGGAAAGAGAAAACAAATAACCTCTGCGACCAAAAATAACATCCACTAATGCTGAGCTTGGGGATGAGTATTCAAAACATTTCTAAATGTCTCCCAAATGACCCTTGCTAGGTAGTTTAACCATGAACATGATAGGTCAAGAATTCAAGGTTTTCAATTTAGGGGAGATAATATTGAGACCATGGGAGGAATAGCTATGATCCTGCTAAGGTAAAATGGGTGACAGACAAAAAGGAACAATAATGTGGGAACAGCAAACATATAAGAGAAGTTGTAGGAACAGCAGCACGAAGTGCAATGTATGCATCATAGACAGGAAAGCAATGACAATCAGTGAACCATAGGAATAGATCCTCTGCCACTTCTTTTGTGAAAAGTCACTTGCTGTGAAGCTGTTGGGATCTGAAAGGTGAAGTTTGCTACACATAGATACCAAAAAGCTGTTTGCAAGGAAACAGTATGGCATGACAGCCTGGAACCAATCTTCTCACGCCCACCCTCAAGTGCTATTTACAAGCAATTCACCCACTGCAATATGGTTATTTGAATGTAACAGAGGACAGGGGAAATGTGTATTTTGCTAGAGAAAAGTGGCATTGCCAGGTTGTACTGAAAATCTGTTAATAGTACATCTACATAGAAATTAAAGGTCAGCTCTGCCGCTCGGGTAGATCAGAATGGCCTTCTGAATTTAATGAAAACAGTCTAGTTAAACTCCAAGAAGGATTCAGTCTACTGGCTCTACCTTGTTCTAAAAGCCAGTAGTAACCATCAGTGCTGGCAAAGCTCAAATCTTTCATTAACACTGTTGTATCTCATTTTACTATGTCGTATGCCAAGATTTTAGGAAGTTGGACTATGCTGCAAGAGTGCTGTTACTCAGAATGAAAAAGGTAGACAGGCTGATTTCATCAATGTTAAGCTATACATTGTTGCAAAGCTAAACTATCTCATGTAACAATACACCGATGAGATGCAGTGCCAATGCAGGCTGTGGTTATCAAAATTCATCAGCTCTTACTGAAAAAAATGCATTTGGCTAACTTACTCTCCACTAAGTAAAAGCTTTTGGAAATAAAAATAGATTTTGCATTTCTGAGTTTTGTTGTACTGAGATTATGGCTTCTCGAAGTCTCTGGCTTGGGCTTATTACCCTTGACACTGGTGCTAAGAGAATTGTCATGCCTGTTTATTAAAAATGCTCTCAGTAGCTCTAGCAAAGACCACAGGCTGCTATGCCAGTTGTTTAATGTCAACCTCTTTACCCATTTTTAATCATTTAATAAAGATCTGTAGTCAAGAGAAGAGAGAAAGAGGAAAAAAAAAGGAGAATCAATCAATGAAAGCACACAAATTTAAGAAAAGATCTTGACTTCACACTTCCTAGAAAGACAGGTTTTATATGTATGCAATGCTACTGCTAGATAACTGGGGAATATCATTAACACTTGAGCAAGGGAGAAGACTTTGGCAGAGTAAGAATAATTCTGTCATTTTTTTCCAGCTTTTTAAAAGAAGTCAGATAAGTCAGAGTCACATACAAAAATCAGCAGAGTTTCTTGTATAGCAGGAGGTATCAAGCAAAGTTTAGTAGAGGATGTGCTACAGTTACTCCTTATGCTTCTGGACACTTTCACAGAGAGTTTGTCCTGAGGCCCTTTCCATATGAGTTCAAATGTGTTGAACATGGTCAGTCTTCTCCCTCTAATTTTTTATTTGTAGTCTCACCATAGCATAGAGGGCCAATGAGCCAAATAATGTACAAGTCTACCACAGTCCTACAATTCTTGCTTTTTTTCTTTGATTTTATGAGCCAGCCTCCCAAAATATCAAGAAAATACAAATGTGCTTTAATTCTAATTTCTTCTCAACCAATACTTGTGCTTGGCTATGCTGAACCACACAGTGAAGCAAAAGTTTAGAAAAAACTTTCATGTAGTATGGCTGTGTTCCTTGTCATAGACATAGAAATTATTAGCTTGTAAAAATCATTCAGATGCCTCTTAACTACCTAGCCACAAAAATGCTGGCAATATTGCCTTATTATGAAACATACAATTAGGTAGTAATCTGCTTGCTTTTTATATAATTTCCTGTGTGACACAGAAACGGTAATCCTCGGACTGTCATTGAATATTTGGTGTCTCTTGTACTGATGTTTCATAATGTGAAAGGGAAAATATAAAAGATCAGGGATATAGTCAAGGTTAAGGTATGTGAGAATAATGTTTCAATGTCTAGACCTCTAAAAGAGAATGAAAATGAGCTGGTTAGCAAATGAGGAAAAGCAAAGTCTCACATCTAAGTTGGGTAAATAAGTACATTTTCTGGTTTAATGCAGGAAATACTGCTTGAGAGTTCTAGGAATAAAATGTTTCTTTTAAAAATTTTATATGTAAAGAATATTCTCCTTTTTCCCCAACTGAAATATTTTCAGTCTCTTCCAAATGGACTAGTGAAGACTGCCAGAGAGAAACAGAAGTAGCCATTAAAGTCTATCAGGAAATATTCACTCCCTTTATTCAGTCCTCTTTGAGTGGGTTCATGGTGAACAAGAAAAATAATAATAAAATCCTAGAAGGACAGGCTATGATTTAAAGCTTGATACCGCAGTGCATGGCAAGTTTTTAGCCAATGGTACATTTCACAGTTACAGAAACATCTTTGAAATACACCTGGGAATGCTTTTAAAAATTTAGGAGCGGAAAATAATAACAAAAAAAAAAATGTATTCAACAGCAAATTTAAGTTTAGAAAGTATAAATGCCCTGAATCATGAATCTGTCAATGCCCAGATGAAAAATCCATAGATTTTAACAGGGTTTTTAGCCAAAGACTTAAGGAAAAACATTAATTATATTCCCTTTTTATTAATGCTCTTCCTAACGATGGTAGTACAGATGAGAAGTTATGTGGTAGTGTCTTTGAAATGAGAGAAAAACATATGACCTTGAAAAAGACTGAATGTCACAAGTAACATCTGGGTGGGTATGATCTGGCACTTAAGTCAATACCAAGAAACAAAAAGTGAGTAGGCAAATAACTGCATGTTTTATCTTGTGCTTACCCCACAGTTCAGGGATGAGTGCCTCTGCCCCATTCCACCATGACACTGCAACTCACTCACAGCTATCTTTGACTTCTCCATCCCATGTGTCAATAACAGCAACTGATACCAGGTCTGTCTGGGACTTCAGCTGTGTTCAATTGCTTAGCTATATTTTTGTTTTTCTAATGGATTTATTTCCTGCTAAATTTGTCAGTAGCTCTAAATGTGAAAGGTCCACTGATACTGTGTATCCAAAAGGCTTTCATAGTGATTTGTGTTTGCTGGCCAGTAACCCATGTGTTCCCTGTAACAGACCCTCACAAGGGCATTCCTCTCCGTTTGTGTTTTTTTATTTTTTTTTTGTCTTGTCTTGTTTTGTGTTTGTTTTGTTTTGTTTTGTTTTTTTCCAGATAGACACTATAGCTGAGCTTCCTCAACATATTTATTTTAGTTTTGATACTTCAAGTGATGTAAAATTGAACAAAACACAAATTAAGTAAAAAAAAAATAATCTCAGAACAGTAGAAAACTCTGCTCTGTATGCACATTCTCATTTAAGTCAAGGAGACTGCACAAGAAGTTCAGAGCAGGCTTTGAACTGTAACTACTGGTATTGTGTAAAGGAATTTAAAACTCTTTTAGCTGCTTGATGTAAAGGCACATGATACTTGCTTCAGTGGGAGATATCTGGTTCATTAAACTGAACAATTAGCCTCAAGAAAATCTATACGTTGGATTAGTTAAGTCATCTTTTGTAGATACAGAAGTGCTCATTAATTAGTAGCAAGAATAATTTGTGCGTTACTGCAATATCAATCAGGATTAAATGTGTTATATAATTCATTCATTAAGCAATATAATTATGCTGCAGTTAAATAAAAAAAAAGTATTTTTTCTGTAACCGAGCAACATAAATAGGGAACACATATAGCTATGTTTAGTATAACAGCACAAGAAACTATTACTGATGATACAACTAGGATCAT
The DNA here is from genome assembly GCF_036013475.1 of Columba livia. Classification (NCBI taxonomy): domain Eukaryota; kingdom Metazoa; phylum Chordata; class Aves; order Columbiformes; family Columbidae; genus Columba; species Columba livia. Next base: position 18,587,733 of record NC_088608.1, read on the forward strand.
ATATAATTAAAAGAAAAGGTATGATATGAATTTCTTGCCACAATTTCCTTGAATTGAAGTTGTCTTGAAAATCTGAATAGCTCCATCAACATGTTTCTTTTCTTTCATATTTTTAGATGCGTAAAGACTACCATAGCAAATTCTTTCCATTACCACCCCAATCCTTCACTTCGAAGTAAACCAGAATTCTTTTAAAATCAGAATATGGGAAAAGTAGTTCAGCAGTGCACTATACCATGAACTTACACAAAGATACAAGTAATAACTAATATAGTTTAAAATCAGCTGGCTACTTCAGCACAGGAAAGAAGCTTAGATATTGTAAGAGTTAGTTCCGTTTTGATTGGTGACACTTCACCTCACTAATAAACAAAAGCAAAAATGGCAATTCCAAACCAAAGCACCTCCTTTATTTTTCTAATTCCCAAGTTAAAAACAAACAAGAAAAGTGTCAGTCTCAGTTGTGGTAAGCCTTCTCCTGACCCATCTTTCTGACCTTTAAATATCAATCTGGGTTAACTTAAAATGCAGTTGTTTGCTTGTTTTAGCCCAGGTTCCATTTCCAATTAAACTGATACACATCTTGAACAATTTGAGTGAAGCGAGTTACTGCAAAGGTACATTCAAATCAGAGAAAAGCTGACTGAAATAGGCCTACACTTGGACATGTTTAGTTTTGGGGTTAGACTGCAGAAGACGATTTAAAATACATTCTATTGTTTGCAGTAAAATAATCTGAAATATGCAGGTTTGACTGGAACTGACAAAAAGTGCTTTTGAGCTCTTGCTTAAAAGCTTGAAAGGCATTTAAATTTTTATTCTGAGTTTATCCTGTCATAGTGAAAGGCCTCTTGCCTAAGTGACTTGAATCTATGTCGGATGAGACTAATCTTTTCATAGGCCTAGCAATTAGACTCCAGTCGTGTGTGTTTCTTCACCTAACAAATCTGTTATGAAACAGTTTTTTTCCAGGAAATTTGAAAGAAGAAATGCGAAGAAATTTGTTCAAGACAAGTAATTTCAAGAACAGTTGTAGTTAGCAAGTAGGGAACCAAACTTCTACATGGAAGTATTAATAGTTTTGTTGTTATTACTTTGATCTTCCTGACTGCCTGCTGGCATGACATCCCTAACACTTTGCATTTACAATCCTCATATCTAAAGACCTAGTTAAAAAGTCAGTATTAGCAACAAAACAAAGTTAAGTCAGGAGTTTAACTATGTGAATTTGTGCATGTGTACAAACATATTATCCTTACAGATTTCTCCAGAACTGCTTTAGTCTTATATCAGGGTTATGCTAAGGCCTTCTCTGATTCTCAGAGCTGCCACAAGCCTGGTATCCAGCTGTACAGACTCTTTCTGCCTCCCCTTTTTGGCTAGAACTTTCTATGTGCATAATACAAGGTGCTTATACAGAATCTGGCTACTTGTCTTGTTATAAGGGTTCCTGTAAATTATAATAGCATTACAAATGGCTTTGTAGTTTCAATTTTTGTCAAATACTTTGGAGGAGAGGGGTACTGTGTTCATTTTTGTTGCATCTAGACCTTCAAAAGCAGAAAGATTATCAAGCTGTTCGTTTTAGTATTATTATATATGTATATATAATTACAAACATTGATTATATGTATCACTTAAGCCAAAGATATTTCTAAGGATCAGTGTAAGAAGATTTAAATTAACTTCGAGAAATTTATTATTAAAAAAATAGTAAATTTGCAATAAATGCAGAAGCAAACCAGAAACTATCTATGACTTTGAACTGATTTTGAGAAATTTTCATTCAGAGAGAGCGGATGTGAATAACCATGACTCTCTTAGTTATGACTGACTGTGACACCTCCCCATGGTCACGGATACCCCTGCTGAGGGAACTAAGGGCACAGCTGTTCCAGATATTGATGGTGGCGACTTGTATTTGCCTCTGCCCTGTCAAAGAATCCTTGCAATATTTGGCAGAAAGGGGAGTTTTGGGTGAAAGTGTCCCAGCTATTGGCTCTATGGAGAGAATTAGTGGGCCTGGTGGTGGTCCTGATGATCATCACCTTTTCTTTTGCTGGCTCTGACCAGAGAGGGGACTGGTCAACCAGCACCTTACTGGACGTGACATGACATGTCTGCCAACTGAGCTGGGCTGGCTTTGCTGGAGCCCTGACTGTTATTCGAACACTTAACCAGAGGACACCTGTCCAGTGGTCAGTCCCTGAGCCAATGTCTGCTGCTGTGGGCACTGTAGCTGGGTGTGGAACCTTTGAAGTCCTCTGGCCTCATGTGAGTCAGCCAGGCCAGCACCAGCTCATTAGGGCTCAGTAGCTCAGGCATGGCACTACCCTCACTCAAGATAGAGTAAACTCTCCATGTGGACGATCTCAGTTAGCCCAGTCTTCTGGAACTGCTGATGCTTAACTTCATCTATACCTTATCCTGACTGTAAGCTGGAGGGATGATAGTGGTGATTGCACATCTGTGGGGCATAAGATCTGGCAGCAGTACCATCGGCTGTACACAGCCCCTGGTTCCAAAAATTCCATCTAAACAAGAAGTTGCTCTTGTTCTGATTCAGTGTTATTGGATTTGATCTGGTGGACGAGCCACCACTATTTAACTCAGAAAAGGGAGGTGCATGCTTGCATGTGTGTACAAAATTTAGTACGTTTTCTTTAGACAGCTTCATGGTGTGACATTGTGAATTGTACCACTGATGAGGTATTTTGTGGACAAAAAGATTTGTCCTGACACGTTCACCTTTTGGATTTTTTTTGTCTCATTCACTTTATTGAACCTCTCCCTCAGCCAATACTCCTGTATACACTATTCTTCACACTCATTCATAATAAAAGGCAAGAGGAAAGCAAGTGCTTGACTCCCTGCATACTCACCAAATGCTTTCCATTGCATGCATGGGTCACAAAAGCAGGCAGGAATGCAAATGAAAGCAAATTACATCATCTTCTACCTGAGAAAGCTTAGGAAGAGGAGAGAAGGTTTCAAGATAAAAACTCCCCAAGCTCTCTTTCTAGCTGTTCAGCAAATGATTATCAGCCCATTTCTTTTGCTGCTACAATGCTTTTAGCTTGTGACCTTTATTCCATTTGTTTTGAGTGATTGGCACTTAACTGGTATCCAGTAGACATAGGGTGTTTCTCTGATGTTTCCATAGCATACTAATCACTTATTAATGCTGTTTGTATCAAGGAGCTTTTGGTTGTGGCTTCAACATTCACAAAGCAGAGATGATGAGAGCTGCCAGTGCTAGCTGTTGTGAGAAACTGCACAGTAAGCTGGTGCTAGCTTCTGCTGCTGCTTCATCACCTGTTCTGGGCCCTACAAATTCTGAGACCATGGTCAAAAAAGCCAGTATGATATCTGTAGCCTTTGTAAAAATTTGCATCCATCAGGTTTATCTCTTATTTTAATTTAGATGGTGGGATGCAGAGCCAAATTTAAATAGCTGTTAGCAGTCATAACAGCAGCTCTAGAATTCAAAATAGTCACCTTTACTACAAATAGAGCATTATTAGCCACACACTACAGTTTAAATCCTAGGCTAACACATTAGTTATGCTATTCACATGAATATTTAGCTCTTGAAGCTACTACATTTTAAAAGAAGCATTAAAGTAAATATTAGTAATACAGTTTCAATAACATGATTAGTGACTCTTAAGCCTAATGGGTCTAGTCCTATTTCTGCAATATGCTGGAAGAAATTGTTATACTGATGTAAAAACAGGATGAATGAGAATCCAGTCCACTGTAATTCAGTATATATTTATATTGTTGCAGCAATATGAGAAATATTTTTAAGAGAAATAAAATACTTAATGCTGTATATCTTAGTCTTTAAATTGGCTTTCTGTACTATTTAGGTCCTTGATTATTTGTATAACATTCCTATTATTTGTGCTATAACACTATTCTGCTGCATAATTCAAAGCACAGTGAATGCCTTTATGGCTAAGTTCACAGTAAGTTTCTAAGCTGGCCAGGAAGCCACAAGTTCAAGTCCCACACCAAGACTTGGACAGAAACCCAGAAGTGATACCGCAATGCAGTCTTAGAGATAATAACGCACTTGATGTTCATTCTTTAGGATAAAATATTGAGAGTGTGTTTGCTTCATTAACCTTGAGTAGTGGTTTTGTGGAAGTAGTTCAAAATTATGCTTTCTACAAATAATATATAATAACCCTGTTTCCTGGTCAGCTGTCATTTCTCCTCCTACTCAATATTTAAAAATTCTCTTACAAGTTGTTAGTGAGCACACGGTAGTTGTTCTTTTACACATCTGATAGGTACGTCACATGAGCATTAATGTATTGGGTCACATTCTAATTTTGCACTTCTAACAGTCTCTTTGGACCGTGGAATTTTTAAGAGAAAAAGTGAACTGAAGTGACTATTAGAAGAGTTCTGGTGATCTGGGGCACTGCAGTAAAAGCCCTGTCATCTTTTAAATGGCTGTGACATGTAACATTGTGTCGATAAATATGCAAGCTTCTGTTACCGTCCACCAACTCTTTGCATAAAGGTACGAAGGATAAAGATTCTTGAATTTTCCATCTACTCATTTTACACAAGTGGAAGAGTGGAAAAGCAATTAACATGTATATAGGCACCTAGTTAGATTTCGCTCTGATCCCTGATGTATCTGAATTCTTCATATAGACCTTGTTTCTTAATCTGCTCTCTGCTCAACTTCCACCATCTGCTTGTTTGCATAAGTATGAGACGAAATATATTTATTCAGTTAAATAATTTAAGGCATAATTGGCAACTTAGTTCCTAAGGAAATCTACGTTTGGAACTACAATTTACCTCTTTTTAGTTGTTAGTAAAAAGTTGTGCCTAAAATTTTGTAATAAGAAGGAATTGTGCAAACATTGATTATTTTATTTTTTCCAAGAAATGACTGTTTCTGATGAAAAGCTTCTCTACAGGAATCTGTACTCAGTCTCTTGTTTCTGTGTATAACCTTGAAACAAGTATCACAACTGATCATGACTTAACTGTTAGTCTTGACATATTTGCTTTCCACAGCTCATAGGTAAAAGCTCTGCAAGGATCAACTGAAGTCTTCAGTATTAATTAAAAAGCCAAAAGATTTGTCCTGAGCTTCTGCTTACCTAATGTACTAATTTACACTGTGCCTGGGAGCATATAGTCAAGGAGCAGTGGCAGAAATAGTGCTTTAAGCAGTAAAAAATACTTTCGCAATGGGAATTGTAATCCACTTTTCCATGAAACTGCCAAAAATCTGACATTTGCCCTGTGCGAGCCTGTAGGGCCATACAGTTAGGAAAACCCTGGTGTTTCTAGCCAGGATTAAAATGAAACACAACTAAACAAATTACAAGAATAAAAGACCGACTGGAGGTGAGATCATTAAACAGAGCAGAGGCAACTAGAAGCAGTAGCTGGAAACTGATCTCCCGTTTGCAGCACTAACAATGCCTTTAGAAATAGTGAGTATCAGTACCTGCAGTTAGATATAAACAGAAATTTTAAAATACAGCCTAGACACTGAGGAATTATGGAAACAGAATGATATATCTGGGGAAGCAAGGCAGACATTTAAGTTTTCTAAAATTTTATAAAAGTAATTATAAATTTTTTAGAATTAAACCATAAAATAATGATGGATATATCTTGCATTTTCATTTGGCCATCCACTTTTTATAAATATGTGTATTAAATGCAAACACCATAGAGTTTTTTTCTCAATTTTTGCGTAATACAAAGGGTACTACAGCATCCTACACTAAGCACATCATAGACTTATTTTTATCTTATAAGTATTTTTAATATTCCTTATAAGATACATTAAAAATCATAAGAAGATGTTATTTACTGCATAACAAAATACAGGAAAAAAATGCAATTTTTGTCCTTCCTTTGATTCTGTATCAGCTGTCATAATTACTGAACTTTAGAGAATCTCAGAGGATAAATATTAGAATGCCGAAACCTTTAATTTCCCTGTTTGTCACTCTCAAAAACACTCCAATAGTTCAGAATGAGCTTTGTAAGAATACAATGCAGATCTAATGGCAAACTCACTTTTAACAATTTTTCAGATTCTGAAACTGTTATAAGTTTGAAACTTGAGAATTTTTAAGTAGGCTTTGTTAAGTAAACTCTCTGTCCCTAGTTTTCTTGATTATGGGATGTTTGGGATCAGTATTTGAGTTCAGATATTGTTATTCTCCTCTTTGCACTTTTCACAAAGCTTTTTTAATTACTGATATTATGGAGAATTATTGAATGGGACTAGTCACATTTTTCCATTAAGTATTAATGAAACTAAAGTCATATTTTGATTCATATATACATCTTTCTCCATTGTTTGTTTGATTGTGTTTTTTTCTCCCTTAGAAGATAAAACATCTTAGGTCACTTTCAACTTGAGTTTTTAATATTTCAGTCATATTCAATTCTTGTTTTGGCAGTTTGAAGCCAAATGTTTTGGCTTGGTAGATACAGCAGCTTTCTCTGTGTGCTGAAATAATGTTTGCTTTCTTTCCCAGCTTGCATTTTGGCTCCTATGTTTTCTTCTGGCCTTCTTGCAGCCTTTAGAGATTTTCACAGAGGGCCATACTCTTCTTGCAGTGCTTTTGTAGCAGCTCAGTGGGAGGCGGTTTTTGTTTTCTATCCAGGCAGTTGAACTCTTATTGATTTTATTTCATTTCCATAGCAGTGCATGTGCCTCCCTATAGCTCTCTTTGCAGAACCTGCCTTAGGTAGCCTATGGAATTATGCACCTCAATTAAGTAATACCTGTCTTTGAAGGAAGTTTGCAAGTAATGTACAACCAATGAAGCTGTATCATTAACAAACAGGTAGAGATGAGTCCTCTAAATGGCACCAGTCAAAACTTTATTTTAACAAGTATATGGAAATAATTTAATTATGTTGGTGATTTTAAGAATAACTGTTTTGTACTTGGGAGCAATCCAAAGGAAGAGATGCATCAAATAGAAATCTCTATTACTTTGATGCATGAGGGATGATAGAAAAATATAGTTCATTTTCAATATGAAGAAATAAAATGGTCTTTCATTGAAAGACATTTACCAACAAAATACCCCTGAGATGGGTATGGTGAGAAGGGTTAAAGGTCTTTGGGAGTTTTTCCATGGACTTATTCTCAGGTTATGCTGATAGTGAAGCAAGAGTGCTTCTGCTCATAGAAGCAGTGTGAGGCTCTGACCACCTTCTAGTTTTGGGCCCTGAGGTTTAACACTGGGTTTGAGATGCTTGAAATC